>NC_051072.1:3180325-3480325 GCF_004664715.2 Peromyscus leucopus | reverse complement strand
GTTCATAAGAATGGTCAGTTACTGCATTAATGGTAACATAGGAAAAGCATTAGTATCTCCAATTCCTGTAAAACACAGAACATTTCCCCATTTCTGAAATGGACCTTTTCTAGAAAGTGGTATATGGATTTTGGGGGAAAAATGACTTCCTACCAATGAGTCTCTTCTGAGAACTATCATAAAAAGTGGGAGTATCCAAATAAGAACCAGTGATATGATAGCATTTTTTTTGTTCTGATGTTTTCAGTGTGTGTTGTGTGTGTGTGTGTGTGTGTGTGTGTGTGTGGTGTGTGGTGTGTTGCACAAGTGTACACATGTTTAACTGAATGGACTACAATGAACAGCTGACTGCCCTGAGCATGCGCCTCACGGAACAGCTGTCAAGAGGTGGTGGCACATCTTTAGGAAAATATTTGTTTATTTCACATCAAAAATGTTCTTCTAAATACTACTTACAGATTTGGTTTTGGAGCCATGTGATGATAAACATTTTTAGACCAAAAATCTCCTTCCCAATGCAAATAAAACATGCCAAAATAGCTCAAACTGAGTTTCTGAAAGCGTTTGTCCCCACAGATGTGTGTTTCTTTCTCCATTATGGACTGAAATGATACAACGGGTATGACTGGGTAGCAGCTGACCCCACCTTCAGAGTCATGAAAGTTTTGTTGTGTCAACATGATCAGTTATCGATGATTGTAGTGATTCTCCAATGGAAGGCTTAGGATCTTCCTCATCAGGATATTATGAAAACCAATGTATTGTTATGGATTGCAAATAAGTCTTTTTCCCCAAAGGATAGACACTGAATTAACAACCCTTTAAATCTATTCAGTCTTCCTTAAGTCCAAACTCTACCATAGGTTTCATGAAAATGTTTGTAAATCACTGTACTATTTGACAACTTTTAAATGCTCCACAGGTATTTAAATTATTGTTTTTAAAACAGCCAGTGTCAGCAGGGCAAGTGGGGCAGCACTTGCTGAGCGAGCATGAGTGTCTGAGATTGGAGTCTCAACACTCACGTAAAAGCAGGGTGTAGCTGTATGTGCACATGCTTGTGGAGACCTGTAACCCCAGCACTGGAGGAATAAAGACAGGCTGACCTTTGGGGGCGCTGCTTGTCATTCAGTCTAATGGAAAAGATAATCACCAGGTTTGGTGAGAAATCCCTTTCAGAAACTATAGTGGAATACAAAAGCAAAAGATACCTAAAAATAACCTCAGGCCTCTAAGTGTGTAACATGTATATACACGTGCAACGCACAAACATGTATAAGTATATATCATCTTCACATGTATAACACCCACAAAAAATAATTAATATAGCAATGGTTTTAAATTATCCATATTACATGCCTCTATCTTTCCTAGATTAGAGGTTTTCCATTTCTTAATCTTTGTTGACTTATTCAATGAACTTTTTTACAAATTAGTGATACCAAATGAACAGTGCTTCTTAAAACAATAGTCCATTCTCCTGACCTGAGGCACTACATTAAAGTTTGCTGTTTGAAGTCTGAAAACAGTAGTTCTCTTTCATGGAGTTCCATTTCTGTTGGTGCTTAGAGACAACTAAACCTGAACTCTCTAGGAGTAGCTATTGTCAATGCCCTGCTTTGACGTGTACAGTATAAACTGGTGTAAATGACCTCTAGATAATTTGTCAGCTCCAATAAAGTAGCAATATTATATCTGTGTTTTTGCAAAGATGTATAGTGAATAAAGATGTCTAGAAAAGCACAATTAATGTAAAGGTGAATATAACTCTTTAAGTCATTAAATTATTAAAACATACATCTATATGGGACCTGTGAGGCCAGACATGTTTACACCTTTTGAAGTTTTTCACAACAGCCTTGATTTCAAATTTCTAGTGGTTTTTATTTTTTCTGAAGGCTAGTTTATAAGCCAATCCAGATAGGGCATTTGAGTTGCTTAAAAGTGTGGCACCTGCTCTCACCTACATACCCTCTTAACCCCAAGATTTGGCAGATTGTGCTTGATAGCATCAACAATTTGTGCAGTGTGTGTGTGTGTGTGTGTGTGTGTGTGTGTGTGTGTGTGTGTGTAGGCCATATATCAACTTCAGATGTTTTTTCAGTTATGTTCTATTGTTATGACAAAACACTATGTTCAAGACAACTTTTAAAAGAAAGCACTTAATTTGGGGCTCATGGTTCCAGAGGGTTAGAGTTCATGAGCATCATGTCATGGAGCATGGCAGCAAGCTGGTAGGTTTGACATTGAAAAACAGTACCTGAGAGCTCACATCTTGAGAGATCACCACAAGACAGAGAGCTAACTAGAAATGGCATGAGCTTTTACGCCTCAAAGCCCACTCCCAGTGATACACTTCCTCCAACAAGACCACACCTCCTAATCTTTATCAAAGGATTCTACCTACCAGGGACCAAGCATGCAAATATATGAGCCTATGGGACTTTCTCATTCAAAGAACTGCAGGTGTTGTTCCTCTCACTGTCTCAAAGCTCACATAGGCAGTCTAGCTAGCCAGTTCTATCTCCCCAGCTCTGGAGGCTCACACCACCACACCTGGCTTTCTTTTTAATGTGGATTCTGGGAATCCAACCTCAAGTTCTCATGTTTGCATGGCAACCATTTTAACCACCTGAGCTACACCCTAGTTCCTACACTAATATAATTTTAAACCAATCTCTTTAATTTCCAAATGGAAAGTCAGAATGTGACCATCTAAGCATCTGGACAAAGGACACAGAAATTATCTAGAATCACCCTGTAATTGTAAGGATATTACATGAATTATACATATACCACAAATTTCATATAAGTTGCTTTTGTATTTCATAAGGAAAAAAATGTCCTGTTGGAGAAAGTAAGTCTGGATGCTGATAGAGATGTAGATGAAATTCAGCTCACAGGAAGGATTCCTATATGTAGGCATCTGCACAGTGATCTTCAGATACATTTTGATATTTATAAATATGTATGTCATATTCACACTGTTGAATAAAACTTTTCTTGAGCCAAGACTCAAGGAAGTGAAGGATGCAAAACATTCTATAATGGCAAGCACACTAATTCAGAGAGTCATTCATTAGATGGATATTAACACTGGATTATGTTTTCCACTCTTCATCCTTGACAATCTTCTCTGAGATAAACTAGTAAAAAAAATGCATGTTCCCCTGCCCTACTTACTGAATGTAGAGGTTATGAAAACCCTAGGAGTAAGTGTGGCTTATCAACAGTTTGCACCATGCACAGAATGTGTGCAAGAGAATAGATGTGTTACGGAGTCTGAGGTAAATATTGAAGCGTGAAAGCTGGTTCCCACCTCACCCGTGGAGATACCCAGTAGCTAATTCCATGATGCTTCACATTGCAAAGGTTATGTTAATCTTTGACAGCTGTCCTTGTTCTTCTTGAAAATATTTTTGCTAGGCAAGTTCTCATGCATGAAATTGTGGTGGTTTGGTGACAGCCGGAGTGTCTGGAGAACCAAATGGTCGATGGTAATTAGGAAGAAAGCATCAGCACCGTGCGTAGCTGCTGAATCGTGGGATTCTGTCTAAAATACGTTACTTCAAACATTGAGCTCTGCCTGGAAATCAGACCTGTCACTTTAGTATCCTTCCATTTTGGTGTCAATAATGGCTTCCTGAGTCCCTGCTCTGAAAGAGACCCAGTTCACTTGCCCGGAAGGTGGGAGGGTGGGGGGGTGGGGAGGGTGTACTGTGGTGGTGAGTGCCATGGAAACTTTAGTCTTTACAGAACAGTGAGGGTGAGGCAAGGTCTCAGTGCTCTGGGCTGTTGTCTTCCTAGAATGCAGGGCAGTGTTAAATTCTTCAAATCTAGGGTGAAAAGAAGACTCAGCAAATAAAAGTGAAATGTTGCTATACAACCATGAAGACCAGAGTGCAAATCCAGTAGATGCATGTAAGGGCTGGGCAGGTGTGGAGGTGTTCATAAGATAGAGATAGAGGACCCGTGGAGAAATCTGGCTAGCAAAACTAGCTGAAGCCAGAGGCTCTAGGTTCAAAAGTAAGAGTCCTTGCCTCAGTATATAAGAGTAAGATAAAGCTGGGTGGTGGCGGCGGCGGCGGCGGCGGCAGCGGCGGCGGCACACGCCTTTAATCCCAGCACTCGGGAGGCAGAGCCAGGTGGATCTCTGTAAGTCTGAGGCCACCCTGGTCTACAGAGTGAGATCCAGGAAAGGCGCAAAGCTACAGAGAAACCCTGTCTCGAAAAACAAAACAAAACAACAATAAAAAAAGAGTGAGATAATTAAGCAAGACCATATATATACACACACTCACACATATGCATGCACTCCCACACAAACATACATACACCTGATAAGAATACAACTACATGCACACATACATACATGCACACCTACACAAGCACGTGAATAACCCACATAAACACAAACGAATGCATGCACAACAGCACTAACACATGTACCCATCTTAACACACATACAAACGCATGCATGCACATTCCCACAAACACATGTGCATTGGACATGAACACACATATACACATGCACAAACACCATACACACATAAAAAATAAAAACAGATTTTGGAACCTGGAGCCAGTCTGCCTGAGTTAGGATCCCAGTTATACCTTGTCCTAGGTTTCATACACTGAATGCATTGTTTAATAATCCTCTTTGTACCTAACTCCTAGTATAGTTGAGAGGCACTAATGGAATATAGAAGCCAGCTAAGATGGGTTAGAGCACAGCAAATGCTATTTAAATATTTGTACTTCTTACAGTAAATGATCAGTCCTATTAGTACCCCAAATTCTGTTGACATAATATGGAGCCCCCACCACCACCACCACACACAAACAAAGAGCCTGGGAGTTTCCATGTGTTGCTAAAGGAGCAGCCTTGTACTAGGATAGCTGAATCCTAGGTAGTGATAGTAATCAACATGACTTCATAATGCTCAGGGGTTTTTACTGCTGCAGTCCTTATAAAAATTCATTCTGCTTCCTCAAAATCTGAAAATTGCTAATCACATTCATGACTTTCTGATTTCTTAATCATAATTACAGCTTTCATCATAAGCAGTCTCATGTTTTTATTTTAATGCACATTTATTTTGCATATTTTATTCCAAGGACAGGGCTTACTAAAATTATGCAAGGTTTTTGATAATCTGGCTGCTCTGCATCCTGATATGTTTATTTACATTGGCTAGTGTGAAGAAGCAGGCTGAGTAAACAATGGAAAGACAAAGTATGTGTCGATGTGTTTGAATGAGTGTGAGGGGCAAGTGTGAGTGTGTGTAGGTGTATCTGTAAAGTCTATATTCTTTATCTTCATTTACTAAAATCAGTACTTGTTGTCAGGCAAAAAATTGGGGCTATAAAACTCAAAATGAGATGGCTTGAGATATTAAGTAGTTCCATTAAATCTGTCTGGCATGTTGTGGATCTTTTAGATTTTGTAGTTAGTGCCTAATCCATGTTTGCCAAAAACTAAATGTGTAATAAACTTGCATTTAATTTCCGAAGCTATGAAAAAAATTAATAGCATGAAGAGTAAATTGTGTCTTGTTCTTAGGTTTATGTGTTATAAATACCATATTAAAGATAAAACATGCTCCTCAAATATATTATTTCTTAGTAGGTAAAGCAGTTTTGAACCTTTAAAAATTTCTTTGACTCTTAAATATTTGGGATCAACTGAAAATCTAACCAATTAGAGTTCTTAAAAATGCTCTTGATTAGTTGCCTGTAGTTCTTGTCTAAGGGAGAGACCCTGCAACATCTTCCCCCTTCCACCTTAGCATGCCCATTATTATTGCCACTATTCTGGTCTTATCTGTGCAGCCATTTCTAGGAGAGACTGAACAAAAATGCAGTTGAAAGTTATGTGTAGCACAACCCCAGGAAGTGGAAAACAGAGATAGTAAAGATAGAGATAGATTGTGCCTTTGCTTGGGATTCGCCTGTGATATGCACCAGCATGAATTTACATTCCCGACTTTACCTTTCTTCCCTGTTAGATGGGCAGATACTGAGATGGTTGCAGAATCTTTCTAGAATGTGAATCTGTTCCATTACCAGAGCAGGTAGGGATAAACACAATGAGCCTAGAACAAGATTTCCAGGCAGCCTCGCTCACATTCAGTAAGTTCTCATTTCACACACAGCTGTGCCTGCAGATGATAAAATCCCTTCCTAATAACAAATCTAGTTTGATTTAAAAAAAAAAAAGACTATAAATAAAATGAATGACAAGTGAATGTGTATCAGGACACCTCAACGAGCAGGCACAGAGAATAAATTCATATAATTGTAAAAGTGATAGGGGAGCTGTGCATCAATCAGCACATTATTACCTATTAGCTTATCCCTACATATTCAGTCACATGATCCAGAATGCATCTTCCTAAACAGTCTGTTTCATTTCACTTTAAGGAAGTAAATGTATGTGCTGGAGAGATCCTCTATTTAAATGTTTACTCCTGTTCTGTGATTGTTATTTTGTTTTTACTTTATGAAAGGGAAGCCATTTGGCAACATAAGAAATTCAAATAACTTACAAATCCAGCCATAGTATATATCCTGTAAATTTAATCTATGAATTTGGGCCCTGTACTTGAAAGTGGAAGGCGACATAGGACTTGAACAGACACTTTACCAATAAGAATAAAAAGATGACACATAAGCACAGACAGATGCTGAACACCATCAGAACTCTGTGAAGTATCAACCCCACATCAGCCCTGCCCACTGAGCACCTTGGCAGTGCACACCACCTGCAAAATAACAACATCAAAACACAAAGAGTCTGGAATTATTATATGTTGCTGGAAGAAATATAAAATGCTATGAGTCTTGACAAACATGTTGGTAATTTCTTACAAAGGTATACTCACCAGGTAATTCAGAACCTCATCTTTGGGCATTTATGCTGCAGAAATGAAAATGTGAGTTTGTACCAGAACCTTATAGATTAGCTCTATCTGCTTCCTCTCAATGTTGGAAGCAAGCCCAACTCTTTAATCCTTAAATGATGTTGTCCACATCATAGGACATGCCTTTGACATAAAAAGGACCACCTACTGGTGCACACAGAAACTTTAAGGAATCTTAGCACCACCAAGCCACTCAGGAAAGATATGTGTATGAATCTTTCTGCAGCATTCTCCATGGATGATGTCACAGTCTTGAAAACACATCTGTGGTTGGTAGGGACTGTGAGAATGATCAAGGAAGGAATGAGGGAAAGTTTATGTGAGGCTGAAAATGCTACCAGCTACACACACACACACACACACACACACACACACACACACACACGTTAAAAGTCATAGAACTGTATACAACAAATATACATATCACTTTTATACTGAGGTATTTAGGGAGTTTTTTTGTCAATATATTCCCATATAAGCTGCTTAAAGAGCTAAATTCTTCTTGGAAAAGGTACGTCAATGCAAAATTCAAAAAATGAAAAATAAAGTCATGTTGTTGAATAGCCTTTTCCTTTCAGCATTGTGAAATACAGAGAACCACAGCTGGGCAGTGTTTTCTTATGATGGGTGAGTACAGTGTGGAGTTACCTAGGTATCTTCATTTCAGTAATTAAGTAATTATCTTAGTGAGTATTTAAATATGCATAAATACACATCAGACCCATAAGTTCATACATTATTTTGCTTAAAAGCAGGCTGTCTATAAAAAAAACAGTATACACTATTTCAAGAAGTGTTTATGCAAGTTTATAAATAATATGTGAACCAAGATAGCTGAGAAATCAGGTGAAAATTGAGAAAACTGAATGGATTGCTGTTTATGGAGAAAACCAGCCATTTATATCATATTCAGCAGAAGAAAACATGATATATGGAATAACTATATGACCAGATGCTTAATTTAAATAAAAATAACCATCTTTTCCTGAAAATAGAAGAAAATATTAAATAAAGGATGTTGACTATTTGAATGTGGCTGTGTGTTTATGAGTATATCAAACTAAAATGCAGAGCAGACAAGAGAAACTTATAATATATTTTATAAAATAAAACCTAATAGTAAAAGAAAGAATAAGCTCAAGCCAACATTTTTCTCATTTTAGCCCTGTTAAATGATGTCCAACATCATTATCGATAGCCTTAGTTCAGTGTTTGGCCATGGATAGATAGTTCAGTAAAGATAGTAAAACCTTACTGATGTACAAACAAATAAAAATAGTTAATTCATTTCGCATTTTTCCTGAACTAAGAGTTGTTTTATGTGATCATAAATATGGATATTAAAAGTAGTGGGTGATTTTACATATTTTACAGTTTGAGGTTATTGCTATATGTGTCAGTTGCTGGTAAAGCCTGTGGGTAGTTTAAACTATGTTTCAACTACTTTCATGGTTATTTATTTCCCATTTGGAAATTAGTCTCAAGTGTATTGATCTTGCTAAGGTATATTTTCAATATTGTATGAGATAGGCATTTGTTTTCCTTCTAACATGAAAGTTATATGCTTTTAGTGCCAATGGCTGAATGGTATTGTTTATTAGTAAGTAATAGGCTAAGTCCATACATGCTTTTGATATCAGCTGAATTCCCAGATGTATCATTCATTCAAGTGTCTGCATCTGCATTAATTGCAAGGTATTTGAGATACTGTTTTTTTTCCATTAAATTTATTTATTTATTTTCCATCATGACTGCAATTTCCCCTCCCTTCTCTCCTCCCATCCCCTTCCCCCACCTCCTCTCTGCCTTCACCCCCAGTCCACTCCTCATCTGTTTCTGTTCAGAAAAGGAAAGGCCTCCCATGGGTATCAAAAGGTCATGGCATATCAAGTTGCATTAAGACTAAGCATCTCCCATTGTATTAAGGCTGGGCAAGGCTACCTAGTATGAAGAATAGGGTCCCCAAAAGTCAGCCAAAATGTTAGGGACAGCCCCTGTTTCCACTGTTAGGAGTTCTACAAGTAGACTGTAGCTAAAATTTCTACAGCTGCTCAGATTCAAATAAACACACAGAGCCTTATATTAATTACAACTGCTTTGCCATTAGCTCAGGCTTATTACTGACTAGCTCCTATGCTTAAATTAACCCATAATTCTTATTTATGTTTAGTCACATGGCCTAGTACCTTTTTTGGTTCTGCCTTGTCATCTTGCTTCCTCTGTGTCTGACTGGTGACTCCTGACTCAGCCTTCCTCTTCCCAGAATCTCCTTGTTTACTTATCCTGCTTATACTTCCTGCCTGGCTACTGGCCAGTTAGCATTTTATTTATCAACACACATTCACAGCATACAGAACAACATTCCACAGCAATAGACTAAGCTACACAACTGTCACATATATTTAGAGGGCCTCTGTTGTTCCCCTGCAGGCTCCCTGGTTGTCAGTTCATACTGTGAGCTCCTATGAACCCAGGTTAGTTGATTCTGTGGGTTTTCTTGTGATGTCCTTATCCCTGCAGACTTGTACAACTCTTCCTTCCTCTCTTTCCGAGCTTAGCCTAACTAATGTTGGCTGTGGGTCTCTGCATCTGTTTCTATTAGTTATAGGTTAAAGGCTCTCTGATGGCAATTGTGGTTGTCACCAAGCTACGAGTATAGCATAATATCACTAGGCATCATTATGTTAACATTTTTTCTGAAATCATGCTTGGCTCTATCCTAGGTCTCTGGGCCATCCAGCCTCTAGTCCCTAGAACTCCTGGAAGGACTAGATGTGGGCTCACTCTCATGGCATGGGTCTCAGGCTGGATCAGTCATTGGTTGGACACAAAATTGTAAAATCTAAAAGAAATGGACAAATTTCTTGGTGGATACCATATACCAAAATTAAATCAAGATAAGATAAACAATTTAAATAGATCTATAACCCCTATGAAAATAGATGAAGTCATTAAAAGTCTCCCAACCAATAAAAGCTCAGGGCCCGATGATTTTAGCACAGAATTCTACCAGACTTTCAAAGAAAAGCTAACACTAATACTCCTCAAATTATTCCTCAAAATATAAACAGAAGGAACATTGCCAGATTGTTTTTATGAGGCCAGAGTTACCCTGATAACCAAACTACACAAAGACACAACAAAGAGAGGGAATTACAGACCAATTTCCCTCATGAAATTGATGCAAAAAAAAATACTCAATAAATTACTCACAAACAGAATCCAAGAACACATCAAAAAGATCATCCACCTTGATCAAGTAGGCTTCATTCCATAGATGCAGGGATGGTTCAACATACGAAAATCTGGCAATGTAATCCACCATGTAAACCAACTGAAAGATAATGTTTTTAAAGATGTTTAGCTGTGTTTCCTTTTGGTAATGCAAGTATCTAGGTCATTTGCAAACATGCTGTTAGTTTCATCTAGACTTGATTTTTCAAGTAGAAAAAGAATCCACATGGACATCAGGAAACTGTTTGAATATAATCAAAGGCGCGCACGCGCGCACGCACGCGTGCATACACACACACACACATTTTGGTTAGAAGTAGTATCTTAAGAGTACTGTGTCTTTTCAGTCAGGAATAAAATACCTTGTTTTCTGAGTGCATAAAATATTTCCTTCAATAAAAAATTAATTTAATTCTAAATTTCTTTTACGTTTTCTGTTGAATCCATTTAGGAAATATTACACTGTGCAAAGCCATAGAGAAGGTTTCACTCAATGGTGTGCATTTTTAAACACTTACAGAAAAGTATTGCTTTCTTATGTATATCACACCATTTTCTAATAAACTGGTTTTCAGGATAGCTGGTTCTTGAAGATATTCTTAGTTCATATTTTAGATTTGCTTGAGTATATATGGAAATCAAGTATAAATAAATATGAAGTGTTTAGCATGCTTCATCCTTGTACCTCATTTACAGCATTTTGATAAGTTCTTCGACAGGAGGGGACTGTCATTGAATGTTAGAGTTTTGGCATCAGAGCAGGCCCAGTGAACACCGTGCTGTGCATTGGCTCAACAGCTGTTTGGTTTGCTGGGGTTTATATTATTTTTCATTATTTCTAATCAATTTTAGGTTGGTATATAAAGGTCTGAGTCCGATGATCACATTTCTGAAGCACAGGTGTTTGTATTTGTCCTCCTGTCCTTTCCCCACCCGCTCCTGCAGGTCCCCTTCCACTGGCGAGTAAGATCCCTTCTGCTTTACACTCTCAGCATTTATTTAAGGGAAAGAATGGTCTGTGTACCCAGCTTTTACAAGTTTATGCTTGTCTCATATAATGCACATGGAAACCTCCCGTCATTCAAAAAATGCAGCATATGATATACAGCATCATTGGCATCCGGAATAGCTGGAATGTGGACTTTTCTCAATGAAGTAGTATGCGTTGGTTAATAACATGTACTATCGAAAAGGGTCTGGGTTTAAATGTCCAATCTACTTTTAACTCAGACTTTGATCTTCTTCCCTTTGCTTCTTCTTAAAAGAAAAACCATTTTGTGGTCTTTCTAGTGCAGTCAACAACAACAGCAACACCAATCATTTACAGGTTCTATAAAGATTGCATTGGATAATATATGAAAACCCCAAGGTTTGCCATCTAACACTATTGAGTAAGCATTATCTGTTGTTATAATTTCTGCCGGGATTATCTTGAAATTGCACTTTATTCTAAACCTCTCCCATGGAATGCCTTGAGATGATACTTTTATTTTTTATGATCCTATATATCCTTTGGTTATACAAAGTCTGGCACATAGTCTGGTTTTCTGTTCTTTTCCATCAGCTGCGGTGTTTTCAATTAGAGTATATGACTCTTGAACACTCTACATGTATCTTGGTGTCTTAAAACTCAAAACCTACCAAGGAGATACACAGTGTATTTTATGATTGATTGAACTATAAAACTTCCTTACTTTCTCTTCTTACTTCTTTTCCAAGTTTTGATTTTTAATTTTGTTAGTGAAATTCATTTTATTCATCCATAAAATACCAAGTGATTGTGGTAGAATCTAACCCAAACAAGAAATATGTGCTTTTAGGCCACAGTTCATATTTCACATGTAGAAATCATAGGTTATGAGCATCATGGACAGTCATATTACATTTCCCATTTTAAAACACCAGGCAGCAAACTGAGGCACACCTCCCAGTTGGGCCCACTCCAGCTTTAAATGCCAGCTGTTTTCTGCCCACTGCTATCTCTCCAGCCTTTGATTCTCCAAAGCTCTCTCCCAAAGTCATCAGGATGTTTCAGTGATACCTTGTTCTCATCAAGTGGGCCTTGATATTACCCACACAAGACTTCTTATTGGTCAGGAAATGGCAATGCCTCGATTTCAAATGCTCGGATGTTAAAACTCAGCGTTGTCTTTGACTGATACCGTCTTACCTGGCAGCTTGTTCAGTTAGATTGGGCTAGAGTTCAGCCCCTTCTTTGTGCCCTCCCTGTTGCCAACTTGATTCCCACGTTTTCCATGCTTCTGTGCTCAGCTTTCACAGCACACACTTGTCTCGAGAGCAGCCAATGAGAGAAGGTCAGTTGACCTCGTCAAACTATGCCATGCACTAACCAGTGCCCTTTGTGCCTGCCAATCTTGGAGAAAAGACTGCCTTTAAAAATGGCCTCCAGACCCTGGACACTGCCCCCTCTGCTTCTTTACTTTGCCTTCTGACATTGTTTTCTCTCTCGCTGTTGCCCGCTCACCCTCCACCCTCAGCCCTGATTCTGCTTCAGCATATCCGTCTTCTGTCTGTTTCTGAATAGTCCATCTAAGCCCCAGCATCATTGAATTTTCCTTCACCTCTCTGATATCCCCTCCTTCCCTCATCTCCAGATATTTTTTTTTTAAATATGTTTCCTGGGGAAGACTTTTAGATTTTCTGATCAACTGAATTAGAGCAAGGTCTTGCCACTGGTAGCCATCTCTGCTAACGCCCCCTGATTTATGTTCCATCCTAGCACTTTTCTTTGTTTTCCTCATGTCTGCTTCTAGGGAGTAGCCTACCCCCATTGGAATGTTCTCACCTTGAGACCAAGGATTTGGGGATTTTTATTCCTTATTTCATGTTTAGTATCCAAAAGACATTCAGTGCTTCTTTGTTTAATGAAGGAGTATAGGCATGCATTCCAGAAGCTCCCCCATTCACTAAAGCTTTATTTATGGATGAATATTGACCATGAAAATATTATATATGTAGCTTGATTAGGAGCTTGACCCTTGGAAGCTTGTTACCCTGACATCACCCATGAAGACATCTCGTGTATCACAGGTATAAGCCCTCAAATGGTGGAACTGCCAGAAAGATGTGATGAATGGCAGTCTGCAAACAAAGTGCCCTGGGAAACCACAAAATGCCAATTCTTGTTGTATTGAGGTCAGTGCCATAGTGTTCAGAGTTCTTCCATAAGTCTGAGTTTCAATGGTAGGAGAGCATTAAATTTTCCAATAGCTTTGGACTGGTATAAAGATGTGTGCCTCAGACCCAGAGAAGCAGCAGTAAGGGGCTAGCACTTTCTTCCTGACCTCCAGGCCATGTTCTGATTTTTTTAAACTTTACAATAAAAAGACTATGCAAAGAAATAAAAAAAAAAAAAGAACAGCACAGTAAAATACTCCAAACACTATGCCCCAGCATGAGAATTTCTTGGCCAATGGCTGTCCAGCTTACTACATATGACCTACAGAAAGGAATGCATGTCCTATTTCAACCCAGACCCTACAATTGTAGCATTTAAAAGCAAACAATACTGAGTCCTCTTTGTGTGAGATGCTAAAAAAAATGTCTTTTAGTTCAGTTTTATTTTATTTGTAATTTTTTTTTGTGACTGTTCATAACCACAGGAAGAGGGTTAGGCAGACAGGAAAATAATCAAAGGCTAATCTGGCTAGCCCAGTTGCACTGGGGTCTACTCTCTCCATCTTCTAAACAATAAGATTATGGGTGGCTCATACCCCCTCTGATATTTACATGAGTTTTGGAGTCACAGATTCTGGTCCTCATACTTTAACACTTAGCAGTCCACCTAGCCCTGTTACCTGTCACTCTTGTTTAGATAGCAGTACAATGTAAAAAGAGGTAAACACAGCTGTACATTTTCCCAACTTTTCAAAACTAAGTGCATTCTTACTAGTTGGTCTCATGCTCCTAAGAGTGTGTAAAAATCATTCTACGTTTACAACTAATTGCACTGATAGCTAACATTGCTTTCAGGAGCCTGGTACTGAAAAACCACTGCAAACTCCACAGGACCAAGGATTAAAATGCATAACTAACACAGGTCAGTGATTGGCTCTGACCACTGAGGGAAACAGTGGCATATGTCTTTGGGATGTAATGAAGCAGCACTGTGCCTGATTTAAGATGATCTTAAGAGTAAAGCTGTTTTCTGTACTTCATGTTAATGAACAGATGGATCTGGTGTGGTGCGTTCTGACAAAGTGCTCTGAAAGCATGCTGCTTACAAGGCTGAAAAGCCTCTTCTCCAGCAGTGCCTGCCTTCCAGAGTCACACTGTCAGATTTCACAGGCCTCACAGGGGAAATGAAATGGCTTTATAGGAGGGAAGGGGACAGGGGCCATTTTGAGCCACGAGTAAAATGCAAGATTTTACGTTCAATCAACTGTGTGATAAAAACCACTTTGGTAAAATAGATATCAAATTCATAGGTCCCGCAAGCACAGCAAAGGGAGTAGGCCCGTGGTAAAGTGGTTACAGGTTGGTAAAATAAAGTGGGAAATTTGTAAAAGGAAATTGCAGTCTTCTACAAAATAGAAGAAAAAAGGTGCGGACAAAAGCACGCTCGTGTGTATACACACACACACACACACACACACACACACACACACACACACACACACACAATGGGACCAGAACCCACATGTGAATCTTACACATTAAAGTATTTTTATGGACTAGAATAGAGATCATGTGGCTTTTACCAGAGCCACACTGTCCCTGATCTTTGAGTGAATTTGGGAAGGGAGTCACCCAAAGCTGGATGACTTATGACATCCAGCTCAGGGTTTGCTATCCTCATCCCTGACTTTTTATAAGGAACAATGGAATGTAACAGTTCATGGAAAGAAAGTGCTCACGGGTCAGTATAAAATGGCGGAAGGATAAGTGTGTCACGGCATTGTGGGAGTGTAAAGACAGGTGAAACATGTTCAGCTCATCAACAGTTTTCCTTTGGTTGAATCTGAATTATGGTTTCAAGCTAAAGTGTGGCCAGTGGGCTCATGTGTTTGAAAGTCTGGTTGGGCAACAGGTTGCACCCACTGGGGGAATCACTTGGGTGAGGCTTTTTAAGGTAACAGCTCAGCTCTGTGCTTGGTTCCATTTTTTGTTCTCTGATTGCTCTGTATGACCCAACATCTCATCCCACTGCTTACATGATCCATCTCCTTCCTGCACCCACCATGCATTCTCCTTCCTGATGGACAGAATCCCTTATGAAATCACAAGTCAAAATAAATCCAGTGTGCTGATTCTTTCATGTAATTTATCAAAGTAACGAGGAACATGATGAAGAATATAGTCTATATTCCTAACTAATAATAAAGCATTAAACAAATATGTTTGTTAAAAACAAAGCTTAAAAAAATGAAATAAAGGTGTCAATGTGTGGAGAGTTAATTGTGGTTCATGGGAGTTAATTACCATGATAACTGCAGAATAAATCATTATCTGCTAGTAAAACAGTGAGATATAAAGATCTGCCTATAAAGCTAAGGAGTAAATCCACAGCACAATCATTCCATGGGTCTTCTTAGCACTTTCTTCCAGTTCATTAAGAACAAAATCATTACAAAAGGCCTCTAATTTCTATCATCAGATATCTGTACTAGTGAGTCCCCCAATTTCTAGCGCTAAAGGGTTCCTCACATCAAAGTAGGGTGTGTGACTTCAAGGAGCTCATTGTTAACTGAAATCCATTCATCCCTTCATGGTACAGTTTTATAATCTAGTTAAAGGAACAGACAAATATAAAAACAACTATAAATCCACCAGTTTCTTCAATGGAACATGGTTTCTGTGTTGCTTTTTCTGCAGGCATTAGTACAATATCTAACTTTTAGAACTGGAAAGGTGGACTCAATGGTTAAGAACACTTTCTGTTCTTGCAGAGGATCCAGGTTTGGTTACCAGCACCCACATGGGTGCTCACAACTGCCTATAACTCCAGTTCTGTGAGATCCAATGATATTGTTCCTCCATCTCTCCTGACTTTCCAACACCTCTTCATTCATATTGGCATTGGGAGCTGCAGTGTGTCAAGCAGTATACTGTTTGGTCCACTCAGGCCCACCCATAAATGTTCACTGCAATGAGTCATTGGTCTGGTTCAAGGCCTGTGGCCTCTGGCACACCATCTTCACTGGACCCTCACCCAAACTCCTCTTGAATATCCTGGCGGTGGCTGGGACCTACCTTCTCCAGTGAGGGGCAGAGGCAGCTCTCCTAGGCCCAGGCCACCAGAGCCAGTTTTCTCATTCCTGTGATGAGGGGCAGGACCATCTCTCCTTAGGGGAGGTGGGGCAGCTCTCCTGCTTTAGTGTCCAGCAAGGGGCAGGACCAGTTATCTCAGAGCCAGTGGAGGATGGGACCTGCTCAGCATGGCCCTCGGATCTATGACCCCCTGTGGTACCATGGGTCATTGAAAACAGTTTTGAGCTATGTGTTAAATAAATTCTGAAAATATCACATGTGCTTAGTATATGTCTCTTGTATTGATAAATAATTGTCTTTGGACCGAGTCCCTTAGTAGATATGAGATTTCTATAATTGTAGAAAAGATAACTTGTTCTTACACAGGGGGAGATTGTTGGTGGCATGGATATGTGGCATTTTTACAGGGGAAGGTTTCTCATCATCTCTGCCTCATCATGAAAGTGTGACCATTGCTAAGTTCCCTGGCCCGACTGAGTCTCCCATCTCCTCTCCTAAAAATGAATAATAATTTCCCTCCTGCATTGTTATTTGGAAGTTGGATTGTAATTGTACACAGAGCTCACATGGCATGTTGCCTGGCACATACTAAATTGTCTGAGTAATTATAGGTGAGCACGGAAGGGTCAGGGGAATTCAGAAGCATCCTGCAATTCTGAGAAGTCATTAATAATGCAAGGCCATTGATAGAGTTACAAGTCCTTAAATAGATTTTCTAAGTTAATTAATCTCCCAAATCATCTACTTTAAGTCCAGCTATGTTTAGCAAAATAAACTCATTTCCTTTTTTTCTTTATGAGAACATAGATGTAAAAAGCCGATGGCAACCCTACTTTAAATATAGAAAATCAAAGTTTCATTTTATGGGCCTCTGCCCTCCAGCATCACTTGAGACTTTCAGCCCTGAACCACATTATAAGATATCATCTGCTTGGACTTCTGTTTCTTGAGTTTGGAGCTGACCTTAATGTTTTGAGGAAATTGTAGCTCATACAAGCTCAACATTAACTCTATCTTGATTGGAATTCACTCTTCATGTATGTATGTCTCCATACTTACTTGACAGCAAAAGTCTAAGAAATCAGGGCTCTGTTTCTTTGTTTGCTCTGTTTGTGTGTGTAAGAAACTTTTTTCCACACTCAAATGAGTATATAATAAATGCTATTAAACCCAAACTGATCAAAGATGCCAGACAAGAAAATTTTACTTATTATCTTCATTGTTGGCCTTTGGGAAGTTGGTGGATAAATGGGAATAAAATATGTAACTTGCTGCTCCCTAAGGGTCTGAAATCTTAAATGTCACTCTTATGGAACATTTTTTAACACCTTGCTTTGGCTAGCAAAAGCAACTGTTGTCAGATCTACATTCCTTCACTTTCTGCCTGTATGTAGCATAGCTCACAGGCCATAGTAGGAAACAAAGTCCCTGGGCCACCTGACTTGTATGCGAAGAATTCTAACAGTACCTGGCATGCTTAATGTATGTTTTCTGTCTAAATGAACCTTCAGTGGTAGTCTGGTGGGTGGTTAAGAATATTATAGCTGTGGAGACAGAACATGAACTTTGCTGGTCATTGGGGAAAAAACAGGTGGACATAAGATGTTATAGAAATATAACTGGCATGCTAACCCTATGAAGGACAGATGCATATAGACAGGTACTGGGAACTCCTGAAATTCACAATGGAAAGATGACTTAGTCATCTTTTCGTCACTGTGACAAAATACTTGAGTTTCAGAAGGTTCTGCATATGGTCAGTGGCATTCATTATTTTGGGGGCTGTAAAAAGATAGAGGCATCAGAGTGCCAGTGTTTTAGAGGAAAGCTGTTTGCTTCACAGCCAGGAAGCAGAGAGGATGAGCCTTACTGTCCTAAAAATATTTTTTTCCCATGACAGGGTTTCTCTGTGTAGTTTTGGTTCCTGTCCTGGATCTCTCTTTGTAGACCAGGCTGGCCTTGAACTCACAGAGATCCACCTGGCTCTGCTTCACAAGTTTTGGGATTAAAGGCGTGTGCCACCGCCACTGCCCGGTCCCTAAAAATAGATTAGTAGATTAGAAGATCCTTGATAATCCCTGCTCATGTAGGTTAGGTAAGGAGAGTCATAACATCTATTCCAATGCTAGACTTTCAGCTACCAATCAACTGAATTATTAAACAACTGAATTATAATTGGTCCGCATACTTAATTGATATCTTAATCATACAAGCCATATTGGATTCTCCCTCCCCAATTTCACATGGATGGGATGAAAAATTCTTCAGCTAAAATCTTGAGTTTTCGTCAGACTATAGAAATAAAAAGAGAGAGAATGTGATGTTGGGAGGAGGTGAAAAAGTGTGGGAGAAGATCTGGGAGGAGTTAAGGGGAGAAAAAAGGAAATGTCATAGTAAGACCCAGTTTGGTATGACTATATAATCTAATTAAAAAATCTGGATTTTTTTCTTCTTATAATTAAATAGCAATGTCATAATGATGTGTTTTTGTGGGACTCAGCTCTAGACAGATGCATTCTCTTAAGATATTTTTGACTTCTTGTAAGTATACAAGAGTCTGTTTGATTCTAGTTACACTTAGTCACAAATCCACCTGCCTTATAAATATGAATGTTATGTGAAGCCTATCACAGAAGATTCACTAGGAGCTGTACTATCCCCCGTGTGCTGAGGATGTTGCCAGTGCCCTGCTAGTGGTTCCCTCAAAACCCCCTGGATACTGGGATCTTAGATTTTAATTTACCGATGTTCCCTATGGGGTCGTGCTATGTCCTCTCCTCTCCGGCTTGGCCATGTGTCTTGTCTCAGAATGTTGTCTGTGCTCTGCCCCTCTCTCATTATGGTCTGGCGGGGGCTTTTAACTTGACATTGATTTGACTAAGGTTTCTGAAAATGGTGATGGCGCCATTTCTCCCTGTTGTTGATTTCGCTATTGAATACCTAGAAGCAGAGAGGGCAAAGCAGCCAGGCTGTTTCTCTGCTCTGGAAGCTTCTGCCAGTACTGCTCCATTCGAACATCACTGTCTATGTTGGGGCTGAGTCAATGCCCTTGGGATGCCCTGTATTGCTTGGGTCTTTATTGTTTGGCCCAGGGAGGATGTAGTACTTACAGCAAAATACATGAACATCCAATGCCAAGTATGGGCTTGAAGATGCTATAAGCTATGTGTGCTTCTTAGTGCATTTGCATTTGTTCCTTCCCTCTTCTCCTTGGCTTTCTTCCGTGGCGACCATAAAATCTTTGCAAGTGCTGTGGCCATCTGTTATCCTTAAGTCCCGCAGTCATGTGATCCCCCTATACAATGAATCAATGAATCCCATCACTTCAGCCATTGGGCTCGGTCAATCTGTTTACTGTTCCCTACTGCACTTTTGCACCGGCCGCTAAATATTGAGAAGTGATGCTCATCAAATTTAAGCAGTAAACGCCTCTTGTCTTAGAGAAGACTGGGAAATGTTTCGTTTTTGTACACTCCACTCTTGGAATCTCAGTGTCACATAACTGCTGGCCAGCCTAACACTTTCTTCCTATGGATCTTCTTCAAATCATATAATACACTATAATGGAAAAATCAATAGCACCTACCTTGACAAACCCATTAGAAAAATCCAATACTATGAGACTGCAAGATACAAGTGAAGAAATCAAAATCGTTACATTCTTAGAAGTCAATTAAAAAGAAACACCTTAAGGTCTAAATACAGAGCTTATGGAAGTGATTAAAAAATGAAAAGTATAACTACCAGAAAGTTTGTCATTATTTCTCAATACACTTACACACTGAATACAACTCTGACATAAACACAGAGCAGTAAGGAAGAAGTGAGATCCCAGAGACAAAAATTAATCTGAGGTCTATCCAAGAAAAGACTGTGAGGGAAATTAAAGGATTTTAGGAAAATATTAAAAGTAGTGAAAAATTTCCCTTCAACTGTAAAAACAAAATGCTAAATTACTTAAACTTAAATGGTACCAGTGATGCCAGAAATTGTGAACAAAGTTAGGACAGTTATGAGCACACTCTATTGAGAGAAACTGGCATTTGTATCACTGGCTATGAAATAAAAATTAACATTAGGGAGGGTTCTGTATTCAGTTTGAAGTTGCCCATGAGTGGCAAGGATTAAATGGGAATCTCCCTAAGAATGCAAGGATGGGTAAATAAATAAAGCTGTGGAAACTGAAGTCTTAACAATAACAACTTCTAATTTTTGTTTTACATTTATTGGTTTTGCATGTTTTACGTTATTTCCCTTAATTTTTAATTTTAAAGACATCATCTGCATGTGGTGCACACCTGTAGCCTAGCAGTAGAGAGGCTGAAAAAAACAAAATTGCAAGTTCAAGACCAGAATAGGCTTCCAAGTGAGACACTATCTCCAAAAACAAAATAACAATATTAATAATGATATACAAGTAGATTTGCCAGCCTCTATTATGGACAGACTGGAGTCGAGCATTGACTTGTATTTTGGCATAAATCTATCCAGCTTGTTACTACTACCTTATAGCAATGCCAACATGTAAACAATGCTAATTTCCAGACTTTTTTGCTTCACTTTGAGAATTATTATATTAAACTTAATTTCTCATTTTTTTCTAAAAGTTACATGTGGTTTTTTGGGGGGCACTGGTAATTCCTGCTTGGAGATCAATCCTTGACAATGACAGGAAACTCCTGTGTCAAATTTTCTCACCATGATTTTGATGTGATATTTAATGGACCAGTTTTGGCCTTTAGAGAATGAATTGTCTGAGCTTGAAAAAGTCATAGTCGATATGTGTCCATCAGATAGAGCAGGACACACTAATTAGCCACATGAGCTCAGGGTTTGCCTAGCATTCACCATAGGTAAATATCTTTATAAAAACCAATATTCTCTTCCTAGAATTTGCTGTTTACAAACATTGATAAAATGAATGTGAGTTTAACAATAGGGATCAATGCTTTCTGAATATAGTCAATTCTGTTTCTTCTTTTTAACATAAAAAAACTTTTTTATAAAAAAAAAGTTGATTTTTTATAAAAAAAAATCAACTGTGCTGAAGTTCAGTCCTAAAACTAGAGAATATATACTTAAATATTATAATAAAAAATACACAGCTAAATTAAAAGTTAAAAATGCATGAAAATTATAGATTTTTTCCATCAAATGATGGAATAAAATGTAACTGTGCCATTACTAGCTGTCAGGCACCAGGAATTGACAAAGAAGAAGGAAAATATGACCTGCAACATTGATCAAAGTCAGCATCCACAGTCATATGCAACACTTGCAGTTTGCAGTCTTGCAAAGATACCACTATGTTGCTCATCCATCTGTACATCTACATTCACAAAGGAACCTAGGATGCCAGCAGTAGACATTCTATAGAACCCCCAACCAGCACTCACCAAAATCATCAATGACATCACCAAAAGGAAATGATAAGAAACTGTCCCAGCCAAGAGCAGCCTTTCGAGACACGATGGTAAAGTATAATACAGAGCCCTACATGCCATCTGAAACAAGTACAAGACATTAAAATCAAAGCAAAATAAATCTAAAGAAACCAAATATGTTAGTTAATGAAAATATGGCAGTATTTATTCAGTAATTTTAACAAATATACCATATTCATTTAAATGTTAAGCACTGGAATTAAAATCAGGTATGGGATACACAGAGACTCCCTGTGTGTGTCTTTTCTGACATAAAAATAGATTCTGTTTAGTAGCACTGTGGCAACAAGAGCAGAGTCTGATAACACAGGATTCTGTGAGGTACTCAATCCCGTTGGTGTGTCTGGACTGTGCTTGGAGGATCCTGTAGGGCTAGTGGTGAACTGGGGTACTCTGGTAGCCTTGAGAAAGCTCAGGGCAGGGAGGACCTTGCAGAATTCAGGAGAGACAAGGCCAGGTGCCTGCAGTCACCTGTCAGTCCCGGTGACACTGAACTGGAGTCCAAGGCAAGACTGGAAAGCAGTCAAATTGGCAACACTTAGTCCTGAGTGAATGGTTCATGGCTAAGGGAGGAGAATCTTCTATACTGGGTTTCAAGTCACAGATGGACAGTTGACATTAGGGAAAGGGCCTACATGTTGAAGATACCCTCCGAAAAAGATGTGTCTGCTCAGAAGGTCATAGGTAAAATTTGCAGAGGGTAGAATATGCCAGCAAGGTAGAATTAAATATTTGGCTGTGGCTTTTCTAGTACTGAAGAGAGATCATGTAGATCGGTATTATGTTGCTCCAGCTAGGGCAGCAGCTTTGGATTTTTTTTTCTTATTCACCAAAAATAAAGGGGACCCTGAGTTTATGACGCTCTACATTCAACTTACCCAACTCCCAGCGGTGTTTCTAATAGAGATGATGTCATCTGGTCTTCCTCCTGCACACAAAACACAGACACCAAGACAGTGGACAATCTCCCCCAATGTTAATACATGGCTTTTGTGGAAGGGAAGGAAAATCCACACACACAGCGGAAGGAGCCCATCCAGCACTGGTGTGATTACACTTGCTTTTGTAGCTCCAGCTACCATAAAGCAAGAGTGACAGATCCTGAGCAGCACAAGGACAGGACTTTAGGCTGCACAAGGAAGAGGAGCACCAAAGCAGCATCTCTGTACAGAGCTCATTGGCACTGGGCACCTCCAACTACAGAAGAGCTAGAGGCTCAATACTGAGGCCCTGTCTTGTAAGCAGGAGCCACTCTGCTCTGAGGACCGGAGGATGGACATCCTGAAGGGTTGTGATGCTGTGTCTTAAGCCTCCTCCTCCTGGCTGCAATATATCCAGCCATCTTAGGGACTTAAGATATGGAAGTATGTGTCATGGAGAAACCCCAGAAACTTTAACTGAAGGTCATGAGAAATCCTTAGAGCCCTAGCGTAGGGCACAAAGGTACCATTTCTCTGCAGGTCCATTCCACAATGCAGATCATGCAAGAGTCTCACAGGACAAGAGAAATGTTCCTGAAAAAATGAGCTTGGAGCTGAAAATTTAAAAGACAAGATGAATAAGTCACCAAGCAGAAGTCAGCAGTTTCCACAAACAGAGTGATTAGCAACCCGGGAGTGCTAGCTACTTGAACAAGATGCAAGAAACAATGAAATGAACACAGAGAGTCATAGCTGCAGTAGAGGTTAAGTGAAGGATGCGTGCTAAACAAGACATTTATACCATCTCCTCCAGGGCTTGGGAAGCAGAGGACCAAAGGAGTAGGAGAGGACAAGAGAGGGTAGTGGGGTTGAATATGACCTAAATACATTATAAACATATGAAAATGCATAATGAAACTCAATATTATATAATTAGGCTTCAGTCTCTAATACTTGATACTTAAATAAACGACATCTCCATGAGTAAAAAGATTCCCCATAAAGCACAAATCACCTTTCTATAAAACTCTATTTAATATATACTTACTTGTCTAGACTTATTTACCTTCACTCACACATACAAACACAGAGAAAAAAATATATTTAAAAGGCTAGAACACCAGGCGGTGGTGGCGCATGCCTTTAATCCCAGCACTCAGGAGGCAGAGCCACACAGATCTCTGTGAGTTTGAGGCCAGCCTGGGCTACCAAGTGAGTTCCAGGAAAAGCGCAAAGCTACACAGAGAAACCCTGTCTCGAAAAACCAAAAATAAAAAATAAAAGGCCAGAACATGTTGCAGATGACTTGCACTTAACTAATTATCCTGGCTAGGGTCAGACCGCTAAGACCGGAAGCAAAATAGAACACAGGAAAATCTGAAAATAATCCATCCCTGGCATGGACACTAGAATCATTCATCTGGGTCCTCTGCTGTGACAAGGGCTAGATGGAGGAAGACCTAGACTGAGACCAGATATGAGAGAAGAACAAAGGGACACCACAGAGCCAGCCCATTTCCAGTGATGCCAAGCAGAGACCATTCAGGATGAGGAGGGCAGGGCCTGAGCAGGGAGGGAAGTAAGCCAAAGTCTCCATCCACAAGGGTCTGATATAGGCCACAGCACTCAGTGACTCTACAGAGACTTGGGCTTACAGAGGGCCATGGTGAATGTCACCACAGTCAGTGACAAGGCAGCAGCCTCTCTGCTGATCCCTGAGGGAGGAACTATAGGGTACCACTATGAGATAATCACACAGGGACCTGGGCACTGGAGCCCTTCCCATGCTCTGTGCTACACTGTGTCCAGCCCCTACTCCGGCATGCTTGGTGGCTTGGACAGTAACAAACTACAGTTATTTTAGATCAGTTATTTCTATGTAATATTTGGGTGCAGTTCGTGCGTGCGTAGGAATCTGACTGTGGTGCAGAACATTGTTTTCTCAATCGAGGAGTTTGTCGAAAGGAATTGATTTTTCTGGTGTGAGTATAGGATGAGATAGATGATAATAAAGCAACAATGACCTCCCCACTGAGGGTCCCTCAGAACCCTGTAAGTGGTTACAGAGGTGTGGAAGTGTCAGCAAATCATCTCAGTCCATTTTTTTTTTCTGATAGCTCATTGCTACAAATTGGTAAGTTATAAAGAAAAAGTAGCTTATTTTGGCTCATGATTCTGGTCAGAGTTCTCTGGGTACATCTTTTTGGCACAACTCTGAGTGTATGTAGGGGGAAGCTATTGTATTTGATTGTGCGTGTGCGTGTGCGTGTGCGTGTGCGTGTGCGTGTGTGTGTGTGTGTGTGTGTGTGTGTGTGTGTTTCTGGAATAAAGCCACCAGGGACTCAATCATGGGTGTTCGAGTCCAGCACTTTTGTCTAGTCCTAATCTCCCCTCCAAAACTCCCTTTCCACACTATTCAGATGAACTTTCTATCACATAATGAAAACAGCGAGGATGGCATTTCAACATGAGACTTCTGGAGCAAACAAACTGGTACTGTCTCCTAAATATCTCCGCAGTTGGAATAAGCGCAATTTTCATCAAAATGACCTTGTGGTTGTCATTTCTAGAAGTCTGATTCTGTAAGGGTACACCAAGATAAAAGGCAAGTTCCTGGCAATATTTAGCCATTTGGGGGGAAAAAGTGGGAAGAAATCAAATTTCATCTTACACTTTAGTTTTTAGACTTTTCTTAAACATGGTGTGCCACATTAGTTTAGGGTTGCATTTGTATAGGGTATGGTAGACATTACCCCCCCCCCTTTTTTTTTTTCATTTTTCAAACATGGAACAGAAGGGACTCTGTAAGTTGACAGGCCAGACTTAGGACACTGATGAAAGGCTTAGAACTCAGTGTAATTACCGGTTGTCCCACATGCACTTTCTTCCAGGTGAATGGCTGGAGGGCAGAGCACTTTGTGTTGAAAAAATGCTTTTATCTTTGCAAATGAAGCACAAAGTTTCCCCGAAGTTCATTTTCAGTTGTACCACGAGTTTGTTTCCATCGACTGCGCCATTAGGGAAGCTATCCAAAAATGTCATCTGCCCCTCTAGATTTACACGGACTGTTGTCTTCAAGTGCTGTGCCCTGAGTCAGCCGAGTGTGAAAGCTGTGGCATTCCAAAAAATGGCAGCAAACTTCAGATGCCTTTGGGTCATCTTTTCTCCGGTATTTTTGTAAAGGATAAGCTAGACCAGCCTGCTAAGTGGATTTCATTGCTTTAATTGGTTTTAATATTTTCAGAGTCTGCATCCTGTGGAAAGGGAAGCAGATGTTGAGTCACAGTGTGGAGCTCCTAAGTAGCTACTGCTGAAATTTTATAGATCAGGATCCTCACAGTCAGAAGTGATCTCCGTCCCAGTCAGTTTGGCAAAAACGGAGGTGACAGGAATATGGCCTGGCTTCTGCCTATTTGATCCTCGAGGCTCAAAATTAGAATGTAGACCATGTAAGAGTGCCCAGGTGCAGAGTTCCCACATTAATTATGTTTTTATTTTATAGCATTTGCTAAAACATGCATCCTACAATAATCTGGAGCAAGTCCCCAGTCCTACACTGCAGGGCAGATAGAGGGTGCTAAAAGAACAGCCCAGTGTGGAGTATTTATACTATGTCAAGAAAAGCACTGATGAGCATGCCCACTCAAGATCGGCCTTTTTAGACCATACTTTAATTCTTCCTCATAGACAAAGTGACACAGATCTGCAACTTGGACAATAACCATGTGAGGATGTTAAATATTTTAGTGTGATCATTTAAGAAAAATGTGGCTCTCACAAAAGATATAAGCTATTTAGGATGAGTTCAAAAAGTAAAGGAAACTTTAGAAGTGAGAAAAAGTCATTTAAGAAAAAGAAAGCAAGGCCTACAAGGAGAGGCCCACCTTACCACAGGCCTAGAACACTTCCACAATTAAGTAAAAGATAGCCACACTATCAGAATACCCCATCACACTCACTTCTTACAGTGTCCCCAGACTTCTATCTAGTAGAGTTTATGAACCAAGCCTGGAAGTTTTTACTTCTTAAACTCTTACAATCATATACCATGGGAAGCATATACATGGTATGCAGGTCTGTGAACTTGAGAAAGCATTGGCAGGGTCTCCAGAGTCATCTTTTTTCTCATTATAAATATAAATATAAGGTCTGACTGAGAGACTGAGACATAGCTCATAGACAGAATGCTAACCTGATATGCTCAGGTCTCAGATTTGATCACCAACACCACCAAAACAAATAAGTGAAAAGTAAAGCTATAAGACAAAAAGATGGAGTACAGAAAGCTAAAACAACTAAAGAACAATTATTTGTGTTATTAAATTTATTCATATTTATCTTACTATACAGTGTAAAAGATAGATGGGTGGGTAGATAGATAAATGACTCTTAGTTCTGAAGAGACTTCTAAGTCTATTTTCAACTTTGTACATAAATTAGCATGGGGTACAGTCCTAGGAGTATAACATATACCAAAATAGGGTTATTATTTAAATACATTTTTCTAACTTGGCCAGAAGCAATAGAATATAATTACAGTACATTTGAAATGAAATGTTGAAGGGGGGGGCATTTAAACTGGCAAAGATATTATGCTGGACTCGTGTGATTAATCTTTGAGAGGAATGGCAGGCAGATTTTTAATGAGTTTTAAATGTAAGACCGAGATTGATGGATAGTCCACACTTGCTATCAGCCCTGCAGAGTATGCTGAGGAGACAGGGGAGGGCATCTGGGCAGAGTCCACATTGGACAGGGGTAGTTTCTGGGTGGTTAACTCCGCTGCCATTTTTCTTACTTCTCTGCACTGTAATTGTTTGTTTGCTGTAGACTGTTGTTAAGAAACACATAGATTAGCATCACAGCCCCTCCTTTCTTTGTTGACATTCCTACAACGTATCATAAAAATAAATTACTTTCCAGATCCCAGTAATAGAATTTAGCTCTCATTTATATTTCTAACTTGGTCTTTTCTCTTTATTCCTTTTTTTTCAGATGTGTTACTGATATTTTTTATAGCATATTTGTATAGAGTACCGATTATCCTGTAGAATAAAATTAAAGACAATATTTGTTTCCTGGATGCAATTCTGATATCCTAAAGAATCAAGCCTGAGGCTACAAATGGTAAACATCGTCACCATCAGATTTCAATCTACTACCACAATAAGAAATGAGCAGCAAAGGGCAGAAGAGCCAGCAGAGACCAGTCTAGGGCCCCAGGCGAGAGATGTCTGGCATATATCAATGCTCTGTTGTAGGTCAATTCAGAATGAATGCTAAGAAGTCATGCCATGCCTAAAGGAGAGAAAGTACTTCTCTGAGTCTTATGCTTGATTGAGCATCAAAAGCAAGGAGTAAAAAACTAATTATGATGCCTCCCAATTGGAGCTGTGGCCTTTCTGGCCCTCCTCTGTTTGATTCGGCCAGACATTTCTGTCTTGGCTTGGTGTGAGTATCATAACCAAGCCATTCCTTCAGATACTAGTAGACTATAGTGAGGATTACTGGGTGGCATTCATCCTAAAGTAACCCTCTGTGATGATTGTGAAATTACCCTGACCTACTTACTTCTTAGTATGTCAGCCACCACCATAGAACTTAACACAACCATAACATAACCTGGGCATCAAGTATCTTTTGGAAAATAATTATAAAGCAGTAAAGCTAATGTCACTTTATTATAATATAAATATTGAGCTTTATCTTGAATCTACATGAACGTACTGTAGTATCTCCCAGAAACAATAACCCCATCTTTTAAATCTATAAACTATTTTCTTAGAAAATAGTTTCACCAAATTGTGAGTATGATAATTTGATTTTTTCTGCATATATTTATGTGGTTTAGTTATTTGTGAGAAATGCTAGTTAAATAATCCAAAAATCTATTGCAGCTTTGAGAGTGAAATTTTTATGATATTTGTTCATTGGAGCTAGAACATGCTCCAAATGAGTTGGGTCAATAGCAAATTCCACAGTAACCTTGACCTTTGTCCTCTGGCCTTACAATATTCTAAATAAAAGTAATTTGAAGTTCACAAAACTGTTGGGTTGAGACACATATAGTTCTAATATGAAATTTATGAGCAACCCCTGAACCCCTTTCTTCATACTAGAATTCTTCCCACCTGACTGATCCTGGTTTCCTGGAGTTGTGCTTGTGTCTAATGTGACACTGAGGTTCTGAGTCTGTTTCTTGGGAGCTGAGGTTGGAACTGCTCTGCTCTCTGCAGTCCCCATTGCATCTGAAGGTTGCGTAGGAAGATGCTGCACTGAAGATTACACCTAGGAAGAAGAGAAGCAGATGAAGAACTATAGGGAACAGTAGAACAGAATGTGGGATGAGAGCAAAGGAGGGTTGCTGTTATATGCACTGTAGTCAGTAAAACCCTGTAGGAAGAAGAAATGGAGTGATCTGTCTTTAAAAGTATCAAGTGTAAAGGCCTATGATGTTGGGAGAACAGTCCACCTAAAAATAGCCTGAGTGGGCACTTGCACTGAGAATAGGCAGAGAAATGCAGAGGGTCCGCCATTTTGTATAGAGCATCTCACCCTTTGATGACATAGAAATCTCATGTTTTCAATTTTCATATACAAATACACCTGCCAATATTAAAATATAAGAAGTATCTAATATAGTGTGTCACCATTTAGATTCACATACAAACAGAATCCCTAAACTGGGTGGACAGTTGTAGAAACAGGTGGCCAATGTTAGATGTGATGCCCAAGCTTAGCCATTGCATGTCTTCCTTTGAGTTGCTCCCATACTGTTCCATTTTTCTATTTCTTCTTGGAATGTTGTTTTCAATGACACTTTAAAATCTATCAATCATCATATTATCTCCATGTGGCATAAGATGTAATAGGCTGTGGTCAAGGAATGATTTGGTCTTATCAATCTTGTATACTTGATGTGTGTGTGTGTGTGTGTGTGTACATGTGTGTGTATGTGTGTGTACGTGTGTGTACACGTGTGTGTGTCTATGTGGACTATATCTATAAAATAAACTACTTGGGAGACAAACTGTAAGTAAGAAATTAAACCAGTGACTGAAGGATCATAGGTCTCTCAGAAAAAAATGATGGATATTTAAATAGTGCTGTTTGAGAAAATTTCAGCTTCATCAAAATTGTAAACATTGGTTTTACAACGAAAAAGGACAATTTTATGAGATGATGTGAGGTATTAGATCTCAGATGCTTCATCGGTACATTGACTCCATGTTTGTTATCTGTGAGAAGAAGCTATCTAAATTCAGTTGCAGATGGTTGCGTTGTCATTGGCCTTAATGTATCATACAGCCATGAAGAGCTAAATTGAAATAAAATATTAATTAAATATACACTGCCAAGTATACCTATACCTTTTACATATAGAAATAGATGATATATGAAGGATTTTATTATCATTAAATGATAATAAGCATTGCCTATTATATTTCTGCTTGTTTCAGTGTAGAAGTAAATGAACCACCCAGGTATAATCTCCATTCTTAGAGCAGAGATGCCTGGCAATGCATGTTCCTGTATAGTAGGCAAGGTTATGGCTATGGGAATTTATTCTGTTTCTGTTGTTGCTCATAAAAAGAGAGGAAAAAAGCCTTTTGTATTTCAATATGTTATATTTAGTAACAAAATAAAACCCTTTCTTTAAATGATGCCAAGTGGAACCTCTTATGGAAGATTTTAATACCTCAGACTCTACTTATTTTCCTGCATAAAGTAACAGTTAAACTTGTGATGTTGTTTACAAAAACCAAGTTTAAAAGAAAATCTAAGGCTGCAATATTGACACTATGGAAAACAAGTGATTTTTGTCCATGAAAGAGATTTGTACTAAACTATTTAGACTCTTTTTAACATGTAATTAGTTGTATGTGTGTGCGTGCGTGCATGTGTGTATGTGTGTGTGTGTTCCATACAAATGACGCACTTGTGGAGGTCAGAAGACAACTTGCCAGAATCCATTCTCTCTTTCCACAGTGTGGGTCCTGACATTTAAACAAATTTTATGAAAGTGCTTAGACCTATTGATCCATCTCACTGTCCTTTGTTTAAAGTTCTTAACTCTGTAAATGACACAGCAAAATATTAACACTAGTAATAAATAAATAAATAAATAAATAAATAAATAAATAAATAAATAAATAAAAACTCCCTTCAGAGTATTACCTCTTTTATGTCTGCCTTATAGTATGTAGGAGTCAGGCTATTCCCACAATCTCTACCTAAGCTGTTATCAGTTCCCTGAAAAATCAGAAGCAAGCCTGAGTGTCCTAGGGTATTTCTACACAAGTCTCAAGTATGTGTGACTTTCTGCTGGTGAATGTGAGCTGACTGAACAGTAGAGAAGGTGGCTGCCTGAGCATCTATGGTAGAGAAAGCTGACGAGGAAAGAGAGGACAAATCACACATCACTCATTCATTGGTTCTGTGAATGCGACCAGGGGAACAAGTGCCCTGAACACACCAAGAGTTTTATTCCCACATGGCCAACCTCTTTGAAATAAGTGGGAGTGTCAGGTGAATTGGAGGAGTGTCCTTGTAATGATTCTTGAGTCTATATCCACTAAGCCCTCCTTCCTCTGCAATCTGTCAGGGCTGAGTATATTTATGCATGGGTGAAACAATCACAGTCTCCTTGATGCAGGGAGGAAAACCAAACACAATTCTCAATCCCCCGGGGCACATCAAGAAGTAGTGGAACCCATTAAAACCTACCATCTAGATGATTGAATTAGATTGCAAATGAGTGATGGCAATAAGTGATTATTTGAGCAACTGCGTAAAAACTGAACTATAATTTGCAGTCTTGTGGATGCTGTACCATACACAGACCAATATATAATAATAGATAAAAGTTTCACTGCTTTTAATGGTATTACTTTGGATTATTTGTTCTTGGCCTGTAAAAGGTTTGCTTTTTTTCTATAATAAATAAGTAAGTGCATGCCCATTGCCAATGGGGAAGATTTATGCTGACAGACTCTAATAGCAGATGTAATCCTGTTTCTCAAAGGCGCCTGAGCAAGCATAATCTTGGTTCGGATGGAAAGCAAAATGCTAAGCTCTTATTTCATCTGATCACTTTAATTTTGAGCAGAACAAACCTTCCTTGATAAGCATTAGTTGCTATTATTTAAAGTAAAAAGTCAGTTTTCCTCATGCCCTTAATCTCTCTCCTGTAAGAAATAGTCACTCCTTGAATGACATGATTGGCAGTAAACACATCAGGATGGGAGGGAGGAAGCAGAAAGAATGGAGTACCACAGAACTTTCTAAACTGTCCCTAAAGGGATTTTAAGCATCACCACTTACCGTTTAGTGAGAAATACCTGGTGCATCCTGGAAATCTCCATGGAGAGCAATCTCACCAAAGGTGACTGGGGACATATCTTCTCTATATGTGGCATGATGATTTACCTGAGGAACAATCTAGAGAATTTTTCCACAAATAATGAAAAGAGCATAATCAGCCATGACTTAGTAAACTGAAAGAACAGTAGGAAGAGGTCCAGACAAACTGTTGTCTCTATAACTGGCCAATCAGTAGGTTCCCCAAACCATGCTTCACTGTGGAAACAGAGAGGAACATACTGATTCCCAGCTCTGCCTTTGAGCACACCATCTTTCTGTAGGCAGTTCAGTTCTGTTTACAGTCCTATGCTTGCTCTTTTTCTAATCTAACGGTTGGGTGTCTTCAAGGCTCTGCTGCTCCGTATTCTTCTGAGTCAGCCCCAAAAGCACACAAAAAGAAAACCGAGGTCCTGGATCCCTGCCTGTCCCACTTAGACCTCAAAAAATTCTCAATCTCCCATTGTTAGGGCTTTGATGCAAAAGGAGAGAGGCAAGCTCTTTGCAAGCAGTTAGTTTTCTCATGCTCAGAAATTACATCCTATTTTGAGAAAGTGTCCAAAAATGCACTCTTATTTTAAAAAAGACATTCTTTTTATAACAAAAAGTCACTTAATGAAAAATAGACACAAAGACTTCTAATACTGATATTCTGTTATATCTTTTTTCAACTTGTATTTTATTTATTTATTCTTCTCTCATACAATACATCCCAACTGTAGCCTCCTCTTCCTTCCCCACCTCCCCTCTGTATTATATCTTAACATACAGCTTGGATCAATCAAAAGATTCCTCCAAAGGATACACCTGATTTGAAGATAAAAATTTACCTTTTAAAACCATGCTAATTATATTTCATTTCTTTATTATGCTTTTGTAAGAAAAATCCTGATGTCTCTAATAAGCACAATGGGAAATGTTCATAGAGAAGAACAAAGTAAAAGTTTGCTCACTAGAACTCAATTCTGCCTGTTGCTTCTCTTAAAATGTTAAAGCTTTTAGGAATAACCATTTGGTGGTGGATAACCAATTCCTGAATTCCTCCCTTGGGAAGACTATCTCTCCAGCCCTCAGCATTCCTTAGTTGCCTATAGTGCTTTGTGTAGGATTGAGGACCCTGGGCTTTCCTCCATCCACTTTAGCATGTCAATTGTTGCTATCCTTGCTCAGCTCATGTTTAGTTATGTGCTATGGGATGGTCTGTATGTCAAATTGCTCTGATTGGTCAATAAATAAAGCACTGATTGGCCAGTGGCCAGGCAGGAAGTATAGGTGGGACTAACAGAGAGGAGAGAATTCTGGGAAGTAGAAGGCTGAGGAGGGAGACACTGCCAGCCACTGCCATGACAAGCAGCATGTGAAGATAGCCGGCAAGCCATAAGCCATGTGGCAAGGTATAGATTTATAGAAATGGATTAATTTAAGATGTAAGAACTAGATAGCTAGAAGCCTGAGCCATTAGGCCAAACAGTTTAAATAATATAAGCATCTGTGTGTTTATTTTATAAGTGGGCTGTTGGACTGCCAGGACTTGGTGGGAGCCGGAGAGAAATTCTCCAGCCACAGTTATGCAGTTGTGTTGGTGAGACTTTATGTGGATAGTATATGCATATGCATATACATATAGATGTACATGTGCAAACACTTATGTATAAATGTGTAGCATGAATCAAAAACCCGGAGTCAGATATCAGGGTAAATGCTGAAAAATCAGAGAAGCAGAGCAGCCAGACACTAATTCTTACCTCTATGAAATCCTCAGCCAAAAGGGACCTGAGCTCCTGTCTCTCTCCACCCAACCATATCACTTACTCTCTCCCCTCTCTAGTGCTGGGATTAAAGGCATGAGATCCCAAGTGCTGGGATCAAAGGTGTGAGCCACCACTGCCTAGTTCTGTTTCTCTTCTCAACTGGATCAATCTTGTGTAGCCCAGGGTGGCCTTGAAGTCACAGAGATCTGTCTGCTTCTGTCTCCCAAGTGCTGGGATTAAAGGTGTATGCCACCACTGCCTGGCCTCTGTGGCTAACTAGTGGCTTAGCTCTGCACTCTGATCTTCAGTCAAGCTTTATTTGTTAGATCACAAACAAAATATCACCACATGAATGTAACAACAATTAATGAAAAAAAAGAGGCTATGAATTTAAAAGAGAGCAAGGAAGGGTAAATGGGAAGTTGTGGAGGTTGGAAAGGGAAGGCATTCATTTTTATAATCTCAAAAAGTAAAGGAAATAGTAAAAAAAAAAAAAATAAAATCATTTCAAAGTTCTTTAAATATAGGATAACCAGGGCAGAGCTTCTCAGACTGCACTCTGTTCTTATTTGTCAAAACTGTCTGCTGGTTCCATGCTGGTCTCATATTCTGAACATTTTGGCATAGACCTCATATAGTATATTTTAAGCAATGATGAATTTTGCCATGGCAGGAGATTATGAGACAACGAGGAAGAAATTGTGATTAGGTGTCAGTAAATCTATAGGTGACTTAGTTTTACATTCTTGATGTGTCTCTCTTCAATAAGAGATCATTGAAAAACATTGGGCATCTTGGAGTCCAGTGGCTGAGATGTCACTGTTAATATATGGGTTTCTGTATGAGAAAGAAGCCTCTGGTGTTAGTTCTCTGGCATCTGTATGCTAAGTTGTTATGGCATTGTTATTTATTAGTGAAGTGGTATGCTTGTCAGAGTCCAGCAGACATCATGCAGAGGGCCCAGGGTTTAAGGTTCCTGGTGTCTGGGTTTCATCTCTAGCCTCCTTTGCCACTCGGGCTGTGAGGGCTTTGGCAAGTGTCTTCAGTCATCTAGAGTGTGAAATGGAGAGGGTGCCCCTTTCTCTTCAGGGGTGATGGCAGTGTCTGGGTTGCATGTGAAGCTCCTTGAACTCAGCAGGAAGTCGGCCCTTGAGCACTGATGAGGCTCACCAGTGGATGGGTGGCAAGCTTGTTCTCTAGAAAGTAGATGTCTTCCATCTGACACTGATCACTCTGATGTGCACGTATTATAATGTACTTTAAGCAGACATTTGAAAGAAATATGTACACAAGCTCAAAACTTCTTCAGATTTAAACAAACTCTTTCAAAAGCAGTTTAATTTCCTTGTATGAGTTTTTCTCCCAGGACCAGTTGGTATTATAGGCATCACTGGGTACAGATTAGAACACTGGTTGATGGGAAAACCACTTTAATGGTCTCAGAGTCAGGCAGCATACATATATATTTGCATCATTGAACATACAGAGCAATGCTAGCAAAACAGTCCAATGGGTAAAGGCACTTTCCAGGGTGTCTTTTAACCTGAACTCAACTCCCGAGGACCCAAGTGGTGGAAGGAGAAAACTACACCAACTGGCCTTCATATCTGTACAGTGTATGAGCACACACACACACACACACACACACACACACAGAGAGAGAGAGAGAGAGAGAGAGAGAGAGAGAGAGAGAGAGAGAGAGAGAGAGAGAGGTGACTAGCCAAATAAGTTAACAAAATAAACTTATTAAGTGAATGAAAAAATACTTTAAAATTATAAAGCTGTAGATCAAACGTTATGATTATACTTGAAACCTCATATATTCTTTAGGTTTAACAGAACAGAGCTTCATGAAATGAACCTTCTAGGGAGACAAAGCCCAGCGAGAGTCTGTTAGCTCTTCCCTGAATACTGTTTACAGTAAAACTTTTCAAAGTATATGACCTAAAATGTTTGAATTTCTAAAAACCTCCAGACTAGCTGGCATTTAGAAGGAGCTTATAAATTGCATTTGTTTTAAGTATTTTAAAAGACAAACCATAAAATTTTAATCTGATTTTGGCTTATAATTTTCCATAGCAACTCAGTTTCTCTTTGTGAAGCATAAAATGCATTTCTATTTACCAGCATGTTCTATTCATTAAATCAGAGAATCAATGAAATTATGTCAACCATAACAGTTGAAAGACTAGGATAAAGAAGGCAAATATTGAATATGTGTGGTCTTTTTATGGATGTTCTATAGCCTGGCTTGTCATCCTTTCTCTGCTGGCATTGAGTACTTAGCCCAGAGGGATGTAAGAATTCTTTCCCATGCAGACATGTGACATCATTAGAATAAAATAATCTACTTTACAGTTCCTTTCTGATTTTACCACTATGCCTAGGATTATCCTTACAATGACTATAGAATAGATCTCATTGACTGTGGTCATTAGAATTTTATGGCCACTGGTTGCATTTATCTAAGTATAGATGACTGAAATAGTAATGTGGGTTCTAAGGAGCATATGCCACTATCTTTACTTCTTAATTCAAGAATGTTGTATCCACATGTGTTATTCAGCCTGAATACATCTTCATCAGTTAATTTTTCAAGTTAAAATAAGAATATAATAATTTGGGCAAGTACATAAGATCTTGAATATGTGATTCACATAAATAATAATATCAACTAAGATTTCCATTATAGATAACATGCCTAGAGGGATATAAACTTGTCATACTTCGTTATTTATCAAAAAAGTCATGACAAACATTGCTGTAAAAGGCCAGATTAAAGGAAAAATCATGATGAATTTATTTGATCAAAGTCTCTTTGTGGCTTAAGAGACTTAAGAAATGAAGACACGGGTGTAGAACAGTGGTATCAATGTAACTGTGAAAAATGGACAGTGGTGGAGAAATGTGAATGAAGACTGGTGGGATCTGATAGGTATAGACTTACAGGGCAAGACCTGCCCATTCATAATCATCTGTACATCCTGTGTGGGTGAAGGAGTCCCTGGGATAAGGGAGTTTAAAGGAGAATAAGGAAGAGAGACATTGACCGTGATTGCATCTAGAACTTAACTTCTTGCATCTATGACCTACTTTGAGGAAATAAAACTCTGGTTTCTAGTCCTGCTTTGGTAAAGGGGGAATGGCAAGAGACAAGGGGGCAGATATGCTTGTAGATGCTGTTTCTGAGGTTCCCCCAACTTTCGAAGTAAAGACAGCAGGCAGAAGTGTCATATTTTGGGATGGGGTGGGCTGATTCCAAATACAACCTAACAGTTCAGTATTTTGGTATGACCATCCTATGCTGAATACACCTAAACTCAATTAAGTCAGAAGTTAAAGAGGCTTCAAGCCCATTTAGTAGTTGAATGGGAAAGGTCAGTATTTTACTCTGGTGCTAACACCATCACCCATGAGACAGGCATACTCACCTGTCTTCAAGTTCTGTGGAAAAACAGAACTATACTACAGTTATATTTTTAGAGTTCGTATTTATATCTATAGCTCTGCTACCAAAGTACGGATGAAAGGATAAGCATGGCCATGTGCAATATGAAGACTGAGAATAAATACCAACAATAGTGTCAAACACACAGTACCACAGGTAACAATTAGAGTTTACATATAGAAAACACATTGTGTTTGGTTAAGCTGTATATCAATAGGATTTTGTATATACATCTTGTTTGTAGGAAGCTGATTTTTTTCTTTATAAATCTTGTATTTGTAGTGATTGAGGTATAACATGTTATAACAATTTGGTACTTTGGTAAAGGAAGCTACTCCAACAGAATTTAATCTCTCATTACTGAAAATGATGATAATTTGCTTTTTTCTGTTGCTGTGACAAAACACCATGACTAAGACAACTTAGGGATGAAATTGAGTTTTGCTTAAGGTTTCAGAAGGAAACCATGATTGCAGGGCAGAGGCATGGAAGCTGGAGTACAAAGCTAAGAGAGCTTTCATCTTTAAATCTCAAGCATGAAGCAGAGACTGAATTAGAAGTGGGTAGGGTTATTCATTCTCAGAGAAGCCCCAGTGGCATACTTCCTTTAGCAAAGCCTTACAACCAAAACCTCCCCAAACAGTGCCACAAACTAGGAACTATGTATCCATATGCCCAAGACTATAGGAGGCACTTTTCATTCCAACCACAAGGACTGAACAATTTATGTTTCAAAAGGCAGTGTATAAAACCACTGTGAGACCTTAAAAAAAGTCCCTTTCCAGACCCCACACTTGTGACGATACAGTACAAAGTGCTGTCATGAACCTTCTGTGTGCTGAGTTAGCAGAGCAAACCTAGGACTTGTTGGCTTGCTGTCTCCTGCACTAACACACTGGATAATGCATGTGATAACTGTCAGTGCGGCTCCCTTCGGCTGTGTGAGTCACTTTCCAAAGACTTTCATGGAGGTGTGAGTGTTCCTGTGTGATACTCAACACTGTAGTCACGGGAAATTGGGGATGCCATCTGGAATGACACCTTCTGTAGATTTTGTGGTAGTTTAACCAGTGCAACTTCTGACTGATGCATCACATCCAAAGAACTGTTGGTAATGAGATGTGCTACGTGGCTTGGAATGTAAAAGGTAAACCATTGTATTCAACAATACTTAGGTTGAAAGATGGGTTGGAACAGCAATGGAGGGTTGTGGGCACAGGATGTTATATAGTGCAGACAAAACAGCCCTTGCTAAATTTGCAAGGGTGTTTTCTACACTCAGTTTATGCTAATTCTGAGAGAAAAGGGGCTCTGGAATAAAATTGTAGCAAATTATACTACCTGGCAACTATGCAGATGGTGAATTCCCTAGATTTGCTTTATGACCAGAGACTCAATGACAGCTGTCTTCTGTACAGTTGGTATTTATGAAGTGTTTGTTTGCCAAAGTGATGGTCAGTGTTGGGAATACAGCAGTAAGGGATGTAGTAAGGGATGTATCCTTGGGAAGATGATATTCTGGTGAGGGATACATATAATAGATAAGTGAGCAGTAATCTGAGTTAATAGAGAAAACAGGATCATACATGAAGACTAGTAAGAGCACATAAGAATGCCATCAGTTGCATGTATGGAGAACCCAATACCCTGAAGCATCCTATTAACTCAGTATGTCACTTCCCTTGAGGGGAGATTTGAGGCTGGTGTTCAGTCAGCTGGGACATTATCATTTAGAAAAATCATGTGGTTTCAAACTCAACCCAAGTTGTATTAGGTCTCTGATATGTGACACCCACCTCCATCACTGAGGCTGTCAGATGGCTCCCAGCATCTGTAGGACCACCTGCCACTAGGTCACGTGCAGTAGCATAGTAGTATCTTGATAAAAAGATGATCCAAATCTTGGCAGATACCAGAGCAGCCAATGGCAATACAACACCACGTACTGACTGCCAAAGCCTGAAGATGCTTCACCTTTCGTGGGAAGCAGTTAATTAATGTGCCATCAGAGAGAGGGAAGGTGAACTGACCGACAAAACCATAGCTTGCCATTTTAAACCACCATATCATATCACCTGAAATGATTAGAATTGCAGTGACTGACACATCACCTTCCTCCCTCCACCCAGGAGATTCCAGTCTTTCTCTTTTATCTATTGCTTTCCAGAACACTTGCCCATAACTTGACTTGGGGGCCATTTCCATGTCTCAATTTCTGGTCATCATCAGGAAAACTAAATTCCATAGACTTGCATGCCAGACCTTCTCTAAGCCTCTTAGTTACTTACTTAATGCAATAGTGCCTTGAGCAAACAACACAATCAAGAAAACGTTTTCTCCAGTTCCTACAACCCTCTAAGGTGTATTCAGTTTGACAAAGCCTATTGTTGGTCACTATGTCCATGACAACCATGCCACATGTTAAAGTATTCACACTCATGTGCCTGGGGCGGATTCCTGCCATCTGTGTTGAATTACCATATCCCCCCACACCAATGATGGGCACCCTGGCATCTCCCCATTACCAGACAGAATTCCCATGTTCCACAAATAGAAGGTACAGTAGGTGACTTCATGGACTATCTGCAAGAGTGATGGAAGTGATGCTGACTCTGGAGTTGATTGGTGCTCAGGCCACAGTGATATTGGATTTTTTTTAATATATGGTAATTACTGTTATTTATGTTTATTCTTAATGCAATATCAATTTGGCAATTGTAATTTTTACCCTCTATTAATAGTCAAAACTTCCAGGTTCTTTCAGACTCGTAAGCTATTTATTCACCCTCCTTCCATTAAAAAAAAGAGAGATTATAGAGGCCTCTAGGAATACATGGTGAGGGCTTGCTGTATGTTGAGAGAACAGGATGTATATATACGAATGAAACGGAGGAATTGAAAGGAAGAACATCACATTGATATTAGGAAGTTCTAGAATCCTTTGTAAACCAGTATCCCACCATCCCAGTATCGTGACTAACAACTCTAAGGAAAAAATCTCTCTAGTCTCTTGGTGATGTGCCCCTCCCTACTGCCTGCTTCTCTGTGGCCTTGCTCTCTCTGCACAGATGCCCTTAAACTCTGAGTCACTACTTACACTCTACATTTGGTCCAACAGCTCCTTATTCCTTTGTTAACCAGCTCTCTGATACAGCTTGAGTCCTGTTCAGGAACATTGCCTGGTACATTCCCACAGGCTATAGCCAAACAGCATATTTCTTAGCTTCTCCAGTTTAGAGTGAGAATCTGGATTCTCTGGGTCACTTCAAAGAGTGTCCACTTGCTTGGCGTCAGAGATGCCTCTGCAGAAGGACCAGGGGTGCTGTAACCACTTCTTGGAAAAACTCCTATTTGTTTGCACCTCACTTTCTGTTTGATCTTGTTATATGTCTGGGCACACACTTCCTTTTGTGACATTTGCATTTGATTGTTGAGAGAAATTTCACTTCACAAAATCGGTTTTGTGGTTATTTATAGAATTTATTGTCAGCAAAATCTCCAGGCAGTATGGAATACTTTATTTTCCACTCTGTCTTCCAGAATTTCCACCTCCCCTCCCTGTGTTCCAATCATCTTTTTAAGTGACCTTCTCTGAGTGAAGACTCTGTCACAGAAGCTTCTGTTGATAAGGGCTTACTGTCTGTGTATCAGCAATTCGAGGACTCCTGCAGTTGTAAAAAAAAAAAAAAAAAAAAAAAAAAAAAAAAAAAAAAATCAAACACAAAGCTCAGAAAGGCAGCCAGGCCACTAGTCCCAAAGAAATACCCAGAAATGTCTTTGATGTTGTCATACTCAGGACTTCCATATCTGGGGGGGGGGGGGGTGGAGATAAAACTTAATATTTAGTTCCCATTATAAATTGAATTGTGTCCCCTAAAACAACGTTTATATGTGCCTTAGTTGTTTTTTTCCCTGTTGCTGTGATGAAATAACCTGACAAATTAAGAGAGAAAGGGTATCCTGGCTCACAGTTTAAGAGATTCATGCATCATTCCAGGGAAGTCAAGGCTCCAGGACCTTGAAGCAGCTGATCACATCAAGTCCATAAGCAAGAAGCAGAGAAGGACAAATGAATGCATGTGTTCAGCTTGTTTTTCTCCAATTTATATAGTCCAGGACCTGCAGCCAAGGGAATGGCCCCACCCACAAAAAAGAAGAGTCTTCTCACATTAAAGAAAGATTGTATTCAAAGAGAACACAATCGAGACCACCTCCAGAAGCATAATCTACATTCTATCAAGTTGACAGTTGACTCCAGTTATCATAGTACTTGACTTAACTTGACACAGGGTCAACACAGATATGTTAGGGTGAAATCACACTGGATTAAAGTGTGACCTTCCCCTGTGTGAATGATGTTCTTATACGCAGAGGACTGTCTGACACTGAGTAAGAGAGGCAAGCATATCATGATGCGAAGTAGAGAGTGAGGTGATCTGTGTGTAACTCATCTAAGGAGGACACCAAGACAGATGAGGCAAAGACCCTCCTCTAAAGCCCCTGGAGGGAGTACAGCCTGGCTGACTGCTACTTTCAAACCTCCAGCTGGAAGAACTCTAAGAACATGCATGTCTGTTGTTAGAAGACTCTGTTGTTCTGCTGCTCCAATGAAACTCAATCTGTTCCATTTTGCCTCTGAGGGTAAGCAGAACTCACACACTCATTTTGAGATGGAAGAGCCTTCTCTACCTCAAAGAGATCCTGGCATGTTTGGCCACTCCTCTCTGATTTATACAACAAAGCCCACATCGCTGGGCACTGGTGGAGGATCTTAGAACACCCAAATACTGTGGACACACTCGGTGGGTCTTGGAGAGCAACTGGAGTTATGCTTATTGAGCATTTGAATGAACACTAGTAAAAATTCTTGTTCTACACTAAGCTCCACAACTTTCTCTTGTTTCTTTGGGTCACTTAAGGCTAGACCTGTCAAAAAATATTACATTTTTTAAAATCTACTATTTAGGGGCAACCAAGTCTGAAGAAAGAGATGATGCTTTGTACATTCTTCACATAAATCTCAAAAGTAATCAGGTAGTGAGGGAAGGGAAAGAATATGATCAAAATATTTGATATAAAAGGCCAATAATTTATTAGAGTGATCAAGTAGATAAGTTCTAGTCTAGCATCCTAATTAGCTTTAACTGTCAACTTGGCACAGCCTAGAGTCACCTGAGAAGAGTAATCTTATTGATCTGTGGACTGTTTATAGAGGATGACCTTCATAGTTAGTTGGTGTAGGAGGGCCCAGGTAAGTGGGGGTGGCACCATTTCCTAGGCTGTATAAGAAAGCTAGCAACCCATGACACTGTAAGTCGGCTAGTAAGCAGCATTCTTCTATGGCTTCTGCTTCAAGTTCCTGCCCTGACTTTGCTCAGTGACGGACAGTAACCTGTAAGCTGAAGTAAAGCCATCTCTCCTATAAGCTGCTTTTGGTCAGACTGTGTTTAGTCACGGAATATAACTAGGACACCTAGTAATTTATCCAAGGCCCATGTCACTTGCAGAGTGCATCCGGTCAGTTGTTTTGTGCTTCATACTTCTAAGTCTTTTCAATTTCCTTGAAGCTTGGCATTAAGTCAATGCCAGGATAGCACAGTTAGCATCTTTCCGAATTACTGCTTCTGAAGTGAGTCACACAAAGCCAGCATTCTACACTGTTGATGGAGAGTAATTAATCCTATCACTTATCCATATGTCTAAGTGAAATTGTGCCATTGTCAAGCAGCCAATGGGCAGGTGGTATGCATGTGGAGTAAATGGATGAAGGAGAAAGAAAAATGAATGCCCATCCAATGCCTAGTTGTGACTATGTCCAACTGTAAGTTTGATATTATAATGCCACCCTGGAGAAGAAACCTGTAACTCACCGTGTGTTTAAAACTCGCGAAAGTTGACACTATAGAGAAATAACAAAGACTAAATTTGAACTTGATTTTATGAAATTTTTAAATACCTTCTTATAGCATAGATTTTCCTTCCATTATTTAGAATTAATTTGTTCTTAGGGTAACAGTATATAACTAAAGGGAATATATAGATAACTAAAAAAAAATCAGAATAGAGTAGAAAATAAGTTTAGAACAGGAATTTTAACTACAGAATTTAATCTGCATATATTTGTGTACTCATATATAAAGACTCGCATGTGCATGCTTCTCCCTTAACACACACACACTTAAAGAATGAAATCAAAGGCAGGTCTGGATTTACTGTTAGAAACAAAGGCCTTGGTTTATACCAGTTCCACTGGAGCAGTTATTTTTCATTGAGTCACATTAATGCATATTCTTCTGATACATTTGTGTGAAAATGTTAATAGAAATCAACATATACTATTTTTAACTCCTCCCATGTCTTTCATTTGTCCTCTTCAACTGCTAGTATAAAATGGTGAATATTTTGAATTATGTGTGTGAAGAGTAAAGAAATATATATATATATATATATACATATATATATATGTATTCTTTACTCATATACATGTGTACTTGTATATGCATGTACATACAGATAGATAGATGATAGATAAATCACAGGCATAGATTATAGATGGGTAGGAAGATAGATAGATAGATAGATAGATAAGATAGATAGATAGATAAGATAGATATAAATAGATATAGATGATTATACTCCCATAGGGTATAATACACCACTTGTTTTTACAATATTTCTCATTAAAGTGTCTTCTTAAACTTAAGAATTGATTTCTGTTTATAGCCAGGACACAGTGCATCTGATGTTTAGCCTGGTTCACACTTTGAGCACTGAGAATCCTCTGTAGAAGAAAAGCTCATCTTCCAAACCTAACCCTCAATTCAGAACTGAATTCAGACCTTCAGTGAGGAAAATGTAAAGTTGATCCAAAACAATACATTTTTTCTTCCACCAAGCGTAAATGAATATTTTAATTACCATACCAAATGTATATAGTTTCCACTAACATTATTTCTGTCCCTATTTGTTCAGTATCAATTCTTGTATTTCATAATTACCAAGTCACTAAACAAAATCTATACAAAATATTTTGTGTATTCAGTTTTGTGTATTCTGATTTTCCAGTCTCCCAAATATAGAACTGTATTTGCAGCTACTCTGTACTCTGTTATACAGAAATGAATTATAGAAAAACTCAGTACATAAATTGTTTTAGTAAAGTTCACATATTATTGCCACACTCTATTGAACAAAAGAATTGTTCCCATATAGAATGTGTCTGCTTATCCTTCCCCCAAGCTTTAAAAGGCAGATGTGTTTAATGGATTTTACAGTGAAGTATACCTACATGGAAATGAAAGTAAAATGGAAGATATAATCATATCCTCAATATCCTGCTGATGTCGGGATCAAACTCCTGAAGTACTGTCATTACTTCTAAAAACTTCTCCAGTTCTCAAATAAATAAATAAATAATGAATAAAGTGCACAGGCATATGGATTACAGGATATTAAACAAATAAAATGAAAATTCAAATACCTGCCAAGTGTTTCTCCAGCAATCATAGACACAGCTCCTAAATTGGAGCTTTACATGAATAGATATTTTCCCACATATAAATGAAGTTTCCGTATATTGTTTTATAAGAAAAACATTCAACACAACTTAATTGTTTCGCCTTAAAACACTTCATGTGAGGTACTCCCCACATCATAATGGGCTTGAGAAATCTCTCAATGCAGAACTGACTGTATTCCATCCTTTTCACTAGTTATTTGTTAGAAAGTACAGGGAGTGTTACATGGCAGATAGCGATTACTATAAGGAGAAATTGAGTTGTTAATTAAGAGATTTATATGTATCAAAGTGATATATTCTTATAAAACCAATATAAAAACATTAAGGGTAGAATGGCTAATGGTTCTTTGTCAAGTGCTCATTCACAATATTTTTCTAAATAGGGAAATAACACACTGAGAAATACAATTATTCTTTCTTGCTCTATTTAGGTAAATTTGATCATAATAAAATAAATTAGCCACTTATATATATTGTTTTTAATATTTAAGAAGGTTAGTTCTGTAATTTACTTGAGAAAAATTGGCACAACAAAAATAAAAGACATATTGCTCTATTAACAGCAGGTAGAATTTTCAGCATTCTAATCAGTTTTGGACTTGGTCAGTATGCAACTTATTGATTTTATATACTCATGTTGATATATGTTAAACAATTAGGAAGCTAACTTATCAAGATTCCCATGTCTTTCTTGACTTATGTGTAAATCTTAAAATTAAACTCACACACTGAAAACCTTAAGTGAATTTGAATGCTTGCCAAACTTCTTCTTAACAGTATTTTTGGGGAAGGAAATTGTAAAACTAGTTGATAACAATAAAATAGTGTATTTCTTGTCTCCATTGTTTTGATGCCATCTCTGGAAATCTGTCTAAGGAAAAGAACCAAGCCTCACAGGGATATTATCGCAGAAGTGTAGAAATGTAGATATAAGAGGTATCAGGTTTCATAATTTCTCAAATATATAATCAGATTACAAGGAAATCAACTGAATGTTGAAAATACATTCATAGAAGTCTGGTATATAGTCATTAAAAACTACTCATTGAAGTTCTGAAGAAGTACTGGAAAAATTACAGCTAATAAAATACATGTCAGCAGATAGTAATGGGAAAATGAAGCCAAATATCTATGAATGTTTCTGTGATTTATAGAATTCTGAATGTCTTAAATATTTTCAACATTACTGATTTTATTTTTTGCCATAAATATTTATTACTTATGTTTTTTTAAATAATCTTAAGCAATCAAAAGATGTTTCACTGAATCGCATATAAAAGGTTCTCATACCCAAAAATACTGTGGGAAAAAGACCAGAAAGCCATGTGGCATATTTGCTACTATAAATTTTGTCAAATTGTATTAAAGAAGAAAAGGGGAGTAAGATACTTATGGTCCATAATTATGCTAGTGGCAGTGCAGGTTAGAAAAAATACTTTGCAAATTCTCACAGTCACTGGAGGTTAAGGGACATGGTGGTCTGAACAATACTCACCCGTTCTGGTCCTGGAATGGAGACATCACTCACTAACCTCTTGGATTCTCTTAGAAAAAATCTCAATGTTTGAATACTTCTCATGTTTGCACATTGTAAACACAATGGACCAGTAGTGACCGGCTAGAGAAGCAACTTTGGCATTTGTATCACCTCTTCATGGCAAATGAAGTCAGATACTCTGCGATCTTCGATGCAGCTGTAAGAATAACTCCAAAACATCACAGGGGTCCTGGGTATTAATTGTCTGGCACACCTTTCAAGAAAGTAATTAGCGAGCAAGGTCCTGGTGTGCTGTTTTCCAGCTTTCTCTCATAGCAAAATCATCATCATTTAAAAGAAATCAATTGTACGCCAAATGGTGACTCCACCAGGCTCCAGTGGACAGTTCCAAACTTATGGTCATACGGACGGCCCTGCTTCACTCAGTGAGTTGCCAAAGAAAACAAAAGGCACGGTTGTAGGGAAAGGACCTATGAGGGAGTGCGAAGGGTAGGATGGTGATAAGAAGAGAGAAGCGTGGGAGTAACAGAGTGCCCTATACAAGTGGAGGAAATTGCCAAAAGAAAGCTTGACCAATTCAAAAATCAGTTCAGTACTGACACCTTAATATTTTGTATGTATTTATTTTCTTGGTGGGAGGGACACACACATACATGTAGAGGTTCTGGGACTCAAACTCGGGTGATTAGATTTGACAGCAAGCAACTATACTCACTGAGACATCTCACTGGTCTCAATGACACTTTATATTTTCAGCTCTCCGATGAACAAAAATATTATCTCTTTGAACCCAAAACCCTGCCCCTTTGTGGTGACATATTGTGTACCCTAATAAAATTTGCCTGAAGATCAGAGAATAGAACAAGCCACTAAATTATACATAGAGGCTAGGCAGTGGTGGCACACACCTTTAATCCCAGAACTGGGAAGCACACACACCTTTAATCCCAGGAAGTGATGGCTGGGCAGAGAAAGGTATATAAGGCGCGAGGAGACAGGAACTAGAGGCTTTTCTGCAGAAGCGTCCGTTTCAGCTAGAGGCTTTTTCAGTTGAGGAAGCTTATTTGGCTAGAGGCCTATTGGTTGAGGTTTTTCAGGCTGAGGAGTCCAAGAGATAAGACATGGCAGAGGCTTGTTCCTTTGTCTCTCTGATCTTCAGGCAAATTTTATTAGGGTGCACAATATATCACCACACCCCTTTCTTTCAACTGTAGTTATTTTATATACATTATATGTTTTCACAAAAGACAATCAGACATTGATGCACATAATTATATTTAAATTACATTTAAGTTCGGCATATAAAGCTAAAAAGAAGCTTTACAATTTTAGAGATTAGATAATATAAGGAATGACTCTGTTACCTCGAAGTTAAATGTAAATTTTCAAAGAATCATGTATCTGCCCCATATTACATTTGTCTGATCTATATGTACATATGTGCATTTTAAAAAGTATACATTTACCCTGAACTACAGTTAGTCTACACTGACTGTTGGCACATTATAGTTCATGATTCTAATACTGTGAACATTTTCAAATAGTAACCAAAAGCTGAGACACATTTCAGTCTTCTCAAATCAGGCATGCCTCCCAGTAAGTCTCATGTCATAATTCTCCACAACCAATCTGTTCTGATCCAGTAATAGCGCACAAGAATTTAGAAATGCATTTATTTGCTCTTGGCTTTTCATAAACATTGAAATATTCTTAGAGTAAATAGCCTGTCTTATTAAATGGTTCTTATTTTTTCCTCACATTAGGATCTTAGCAAATCACAGCTGGAGTCCTATGTAATCAGTTGACTAGGAAAGTAGAAATGGATCTGGAGGAAAATAGAGACATGGAAGCATCTTCATACAACCCACTGAGTCCATTTAGAGTTACTCTTGCACCTAAGTATTTATGGCTGACCACTTGCTATTGAATAACCAGTTAGGGGGATCATTCCTGGGTAAAACTAATTATTCTTCTCAGCAGTCATAAATTACCCCATGAGATTTTGCCCATCCCTGTTGGAATGTCAACTGGTGTTATCATTATTCTGATCTTGTTTAGGTATCAGTATTTTTGAGACTCCATGGGTGCAGCTTCCCTGTCATATATAGAGGATCCAATCTGTGGTGGTTTGAATGAGAATGAAACGCCCCCTCCCCCACACAGTGGCTCATATATTTGCATGATTAGTCCCCGGTTGATGAACTGTTTGAAAGAATTAGAAACTGTGGCCTTGTACCCTTGTTAGAGGAGGTGTGTCACTGGGAGTGTGCTTTGAGGTTTCAAAAGTCAACACTGAGGCCCAGTCTCCTCTCTCTCTCTCTCTCTCTCTCTCTCTCTCTCTCTCTCTCTCTCTCTCTCTCTCTCTCTTTCTGCCTGCTGCCTATGGATCATAATATAAAACTCTCAGCTATTGCCTCAACTCCATGCCTGTCTTCTTCCCACTATGACAATAATGAACTAACCCTCTGAAACTGTAAGAGAGTTCACAATTAAATGCTTTCTTTTATAAGAGTTGCTGTGATCATGGTGTGTCTTTACAGCAATAGATCAGTAACTGAGACACAATCTGAGGTGAGCAAATTAATTATCAACTAGAATAACTGAACATTTTCTATTCATTTTACATTCAAGTGTGAGGGAATACAGAGGTGGAATATGGTGTGTTCCACTGGCAAATGATCCTCTCGTAGTTCTACATGAATGTTAGGAGAAGGGTCGGCAGATTTCTGGTTGGTCACAGGGACAGCACCTTCTTGTTCCTGAAGTTTACCTTAGCATAACTAACTCTTCCTAACTCTCTTCCCTTATTTTTCTCTCCTAAAAGCCAACCAAGTTTGACCTATACTTCCAATTATCCATGGATAGTTGTCTACATCTCTTATCCCTTTTCTCCAATGGAGCTCATTATCAAAATAAAAGATGGAGAAGGAACAGTATCGGACCTTGCCTTTTGGGATAATGGCACAGCTGCCCAGTTGCTTGCTAAGTCACACAGATCCACTTTCCACAGCTTTATCCATCCACCAAAAGCACATGCAGCTTAGATCTGTCACTATTGAGTCCATTTGGTGCAAATTAAAGCCCACTGAGTGGTTACGGGAAGCTCATGTGGTTAAATTTCATATTCAACTCTGAAAATGCCATCTTGGGAACCCTGTATACTGGACTGCAGACCTCTATCACACCAAGTATTCTTTTATTATTGAGGGAAATTCTGAATGTGAGAAAAGAAAGCTATGGGTATACCTCACTGTGTGATGTGATTTTTAACTCAAATTAAAACTAGATATTGAATTTAAAGTATTTCATGTAACTTTTAAGTATATCTATTTGTGCAACTAATTTTGACTTTGATTAAAAAAAGAATATAGCAAGAAGAATCTACGTCAGCATACAAAAAGATGCCTATAAATTCATGCTATTTGCTATACAATCCATAGCTATGTTATGGACTCAGCTTAGACACCCTCCCCATCTTCACATAAAGAAAGTGTGTGTGTGTGTGTGTGTTGTGTGTGTGTGTGTGTGTGTGTGTGTGTGTGTGTGTGTTACATAAAAGTCAATGGAGGGTCATTGGGGTATGAAAGAGCCAGAAAAGGGAAGCCAGGGCATAAAAGGGGGCAATGGGGGCTGAATATAAACAAATATATAAACTGCATCTATGAAAATGTCTAAGTAAAACTCATCTTCTTGTGCAATGAATATATCTAATAACAACAGATGAGGAGGCTTCTAATGTAGTTAGGATCCATAGAGAAGGCTGGTCTGCATTTTTATATGCCCAAGCTTTGCACTCATAAGTTAACATTTTAAGGCGTGACTAATTAGGTAATATAATGCAAGTGAGACTGTTCCCTAAGATTCTGTCTTCCCATCCTCTCCTTTACATTTATTTCCATATTTCTATCATTATAAAACTATCAACAGAAACATGGGGGAAACTCTTTTTATTCCATTTTGTACATAACATGGCTTCTGTTTTAACACTGATTTGATATGAATTGGCAGGTGCTTAACTTCAAATAATCAAACCCTGAAGGAAACCTAGTGAACAACACAAGAAAAGCATTAGCAATGGCTGCCCTCTGGAGTCCAGAGAAAAATGCAGGCGCAGGTACAAATACTATGAGCATCCTTTGTGTTGCGAGAAACATCAGTGTATTCACACATTTCCACACATCCAGTTTCAAGTTCACTTTGTAAAGGAATCTGATGTCCCATTTGGACTTTAGAAGTTTGTCATTGAATACTTCTGGAGATGCTGAGCTTATCCACCACCACCACCCCTCTACTCCCCATGTAAAATTAAGCTCATATTGTTCCACTCTTAGGCAGGACTTTATAATGAGTGATGTTCAAACCCATATATCTGCTGCCCATTGGTTCATTTCCAACAAGTCCACCAACACTGTAAATGCCTACAGGATGGCAACCCTGGCTTGGCAATGATTGGCTCTCCTTGAGTCATGCCCAGTGGGGAAGAAGGTTCTTCACTGTCCTTAGCCAGCAGCTGTGGTGCACACCTTTAATCCTAGCACTCTGGAGGCAGAGGGAGGTGAATCTCTGTGAGTTTGAGGCCAGCCTGATGTACAAAGTGAGTTCCAGGACAGGCTCCAAAAGCTACACAGAGAAAACCTGTCTCAAAAAAAAAATTAAAAATTAAAAAAAAAGAAGAATCACTGTCCTGAAGGACAAGTCCCTCCCACCTCTACTCTGCCATGCCATCCTTTCTTCTACACCAGTTTCTTCATTGGTGAGTAAAATTCATAGTGACTACTTTATTCCCCTCCCCATCATTACTATGCATGACCACTAAAATTGCATTCAGTAAGCGCTCAAGCAACTGGGAACTGTAAATATTTGATACTTAGGAAATCTGAAAGAAGAGCTGGACTTTAAAGTCAACCAAACAATAATCATTGTAAATAACACCAAATGTTAGGTGTGAAGTGCCAGTCTTCAGCCAGAGAGGCCTTTGAGTTACTCAAAATGCTCCAGTTTGTTGCCATTCTTATTTGCCCATCAGAACTTGGTGCTAAGACCCTGTTGCTGAAGATACCACATACCTTAGTTGCAGAATGAGGAGGAATCAAAAGCCTCCTCCCTGCTAGCTAGGATCCATCATGTCAGAAGCTGCTGGGGAAGAAAAGTTATCAAACATCTTACCTAGTTGTGAACGCTGTGAGGTACAATAATGACCTGCCAGGCAAGAGGTGCCCAATGGTGCACTAGCAAAATGACTATTATTGGAGATTGGAGCTAGCCAATCACTTTCTCTTCTTTGCCTGTCTCTCTCTCTCTCTCTCTCTCTCTCTTTCTTTCTTTCTTAGAAAAATAAATAATCTTTATTTTATTCAATTGCCTTGCCTCACATAACCCTGACTTGAATTAGGGTAGACTTAAGAATTGTTATAATTAGAATTTAGGCCACTAAGATGACCAGATCATGATTGTTTAATGTAGAAATTTTACACTCATCCACAACTTAGAAAGCATGAGCAGCTGTGAGAAGCATCACGTAATCTGTCTGTATAGGCACATTCTGTGGAGCCCTGAATGTTGTGGACTAAGATAGGAATGTTCAGTCCTTTGAGTTTTCTTCATCAACTTTAGGATTTAATATTGTGAAAGAGGACAATTTCCACCTCTATTGGAAATGACTGGTTATTCTTTGGATATGGCAAGCACCTCCAGACAGGCATTGTAAACCAGTTCCAAGTGATTGTTGTAAACCAGCACAAATCCAGTGCAGTAAACTCACCTCTCTCAACAGCCACACAGCATCACAGCCCGCAGTAAGAGCAGCATGTCCACACCAGAGGCCAACTTGCCCTCACACACTTTCTGCTTCTGGAATCAGCCATTTCTGGATTCTGTATTTTCCTAAACCCTAGATAAATTCAGCACTCCTTTTTTCCTCATTGGCATAGTGTGTTTACATGTAAACTCACCATCAGTAAGTGTGATTTCAGCTCAATGAGCAAAAATTTATCAGTTCGTTTCAGATACTCCCTTTAGGACTGCCCTTGACATACATCAATAGCCTGAGGTGGTTGTTTATTCTTTCCAATACCCATTTTGTGGAATATATGACCTTAATCATTGGTTAGACAGGAAGACAATTTAACCTAAGGACATTTGATGAATTCCAAAGACGTTTTGATTGTGACTAAGAGGAAAGACTGCTAATGAGTGGGGGCCAAAGACACTCCCTAAAGTCCTGACATGGACAACAGGGTGTACCCCACCCCAGTGCACTTGTTGTTTCTCGAAACAGGGCTGCTATGGAGAAAGTGAAGGCACCGAGTAGGGAATGAAGCTAAAAAGGTCCATCACATTAATCCATGGCTCTAACTATAAGTCCATTCAACATTATGTCTACTTAACAGAATAAATGTACTAGTTCTCTCTAGACTAAACCACTAAGCAAGGTGTTGTCTCTATATGTACAGTACATTTCATCTGGAAGACTAAAATCCAATAAAAAAAAAAGTGGATGTTTATTCTCGTGGCGTTTATGTAAGCAATGGCATGTTTGCAGCCATTGTGCTGTAGCTACAAGTACAGTGAGTAATGTTACTTTCTTTCTGATAGCATCATATACTCAGCAGATAAGCTAGTCAGTAGGGATAAAGCTTGCAGGTCAGTACCAACTGGGTTTCTCATGTTCTGTGACTCAAATACACGACAGTCACTTTCTTTTGAAATTTGAGTTCCACTCCCCAGTTGAGAAATCATGACTAATATTGTAAACCTGGTCAAGAGTCCATGGCTGGGAGGTCATGGGCCCTAAATAGGGAAACTACCCGGATTATTTTGCTAAATGCACATGGAAAAGTGCCTTCAAAATGTTTTTTCTAATTAGAGGTTAGACTGCTCTCATTGCTCATCAGAGAAGTTTCTTTTTGCAGTGGGGCAACAGTTAATACCGAGCCTCATAACTAGTCAAAGTGCCGAAAATAGCAGAAACATCTGTATCACCCCCTCCAAGACTCAAGGAAGGTCACAAAAGACTGTGTGGGAAGGATATACCAACCAAAGCATGGGCAAAAGTGCTGTGAAATGCTGTTTTCTGATCATGACATTCAGTTATAATCATAAACTCATAAGAGCTGTAGTTACCTGCAAAGACCAGCACAACATCAAATCATCAACATCATAGCATGGATTAGGGAAAGGACTCACAAGGTCCCTCCCATTCCCGAGGGACAAATGCTAGCTAATAGTTGCTGAGGGTGGGGTGTCCTTTTCAGAGATGTAGACACTGGTAAATTGCACATGTTCCAATAAACCATGCTTATTCAGTCAGTCTTAATTCAATGGCACACACACACACACACACACACACACACACACACACACACGAAACACAAGACAAGACATTACTAGTCTCTCACAATCACTCATCAATCTGACAGGCTGGAGACTGTGCAGCTGTGAGCTCTCTCCTTGCTGCCTCTTGTGTACTGCAATACTGTGTAACTTTCTGCTTGTGTGGTCACTTTTCATTGCATGGTTACACTCGTGGATGAACAATGGCATTCTCCCCACTTTGGAAAAGTTATGAATAAAGTTGCATTCTCCTACTGATATTTTCCTTTTGTGTTTCCTTGTAAATTTTTAGTTGAAATTGCTCAGCCATTGGTTAGCTGTAGTTTTCATTTACAAAGAAACTTTTTGCCAGTCCCTCACATGTTTGTAGAGTTTACATTTCCTTGACAAAATGGTTAGATTTTGGTGGCTTCACACCTTTGCTAAGATTCATAATGCAGTCTTCTTAAAAATTACTCTCCAGGGCTGACCATTTGGTATTGGATAACTAATAGGTATATCCTTCCCCAGGGAAGACTATTTGTTTTACTCTCCTAATTACTTAGTTGCCTTTAGTTCTTCATGTAGGGTTGAAGCCTCTCTGGCTTTCCCTTGACCACACTAGCATGTCTGTTGTTATTGTCTGGTCATCCCTGAAAACATAGATACAAGTAACACTAGACAGACTTAGTGTATGATACTTATGTATTTATAATATATATCTGTATGTATAGGCATGTGCATATATGTATGCGACAACAGTTAATAAAAGGAGGCCATGCTTTGCTGATACCTATAGGATGCTTGCCCCTTTCTGAACAGAAACAGAGGAGGAATAGATTGAGGAGAGGTGGAGGGGAGGTGGGAGGAGGGAAGGGGAGGAGAGGGGAGAGAGGAAATTGCTGTCAGGATGTTAAATAAATAAATAGGCCATGAATTTGAATAACAGCCCCTATGGGAGGGTTTGGAGGGAAGGAGGAGAAGAGAGGAGGATATAATTATATTATAATCTCAAAAAAATAAAAGAATTAATTAAAAAAAATTATTCTCTTGTGCTGCCCAGGTAAGATGAAGGGCCTGCTCTCCCAGAGTGTTGCATCTGGTGTGGGGGAGCACAATACTCAGGGAAGTGGACCTGGGCAGCACAGTGGAGCTAACCCTGCTGCCAGACCTGTGAGTGGGCCAGCCCTGACATTGTGAGCATGGGAGAGCTGTCCCCATTACTCATCTGTGGCATGGCAGCATGGGCAGAGGAGAGATGAGATGCACCCCCCCCCATCAACACCTGAGGCAGGTGAAAGAGTTGGCCCTGAGGTCACAAGAGCAGGAGAGCTGTTCCTGCCCCTCATAGACTGCACCACTATGGAGAGTGGCCCCTACATCTTGATTGGACAACACAGTTGAACTGGCCCTGAAGATATAGGTGTAGGAGACTGAGGACTTGAAAGAGGGAGAAATGGCCCTGCCCCGTTTTATTGCTACAGGGGATGAACTAGCCAGGGCAGTGCTGGAGAGCTCCCCCTGGTGGCTAAGACAACTACCCTGCAACTACCCAGGCTCAGAAACAGGGTTAAGTGTTGGCCCACCCCAACATCCACCCCATCTGTGATCTTCTGGAGCACTGGGGGAGGTGGTGGGGGCAGTCCTGAGGACCCAGGGATGTAAGAGCTCTGTGTCACAGGGCAGCAAAGAGATGTACAGGGGGAGTTGCTATGAGGGCCCAGTGTCCATACTGTAGCAGATACCAAGGATCTCGAACAAGACCAATGATTCTTTGGAATAAACTCCCGCATGTCAAAATCTGTGGATAAAGGGGTATACTGTGTGACTGTCTGTGTCACACTACAGCTTCCATGATGGGATTCTCCCTTTCTTTCTTTTCTTTTTCTTTTTATCCTTTCTTCTCTTAAAATTTATTTTGTTTTATATTTTGGAGGAGGTAAATGGTGAGATGTGGAGACATGCAAAATACACACAGAGTAAATAAAAATAAAGTTAAAAAAATATTCTCCAAGTAGATGTAAGTCAATACTTTAGTTTGCTCTTGATGTTGATCTCTATGATAACTAGTGATATTGGGCACATTCATGTTGTTGTGAATTATTGTAATATTGATGTTTACTGCTGAAACGACTGTGTTAAAAGTAAGATTCCTGTAGAAATTTGATGTGGAACACACACACACACACACACACACACACACACACACACACACACACGTTACTTTACAAGAGATTTCCCCCTGTCAATTTTCATCGCATGAGGAATTCCAGCTGAATTCTCTGTAGGAACACCTAAGATCCATGCTGTTTCAAACATATACCTGCACATACAGAGAATTATCGGGATCTAAAGCCTTCTGTGACTGCTGTTTTTATCGTGTCATTAACCTTCCCCCATGACAGAGACCCACTCTGTCTGCACACTGGCTAACGCTGTGACCCACGTGCCTCCTTTGCACCACGGCAACATGGTAGTGTCTCACAACCCAAGTTTCATCCCACACAGTCATTTCCATCCGCCTGTAGCATCATCTATAAATGTTACACTGACTTAAGTCACTAATTTTTTCTTCCTTGTTTGTCTCATGTTAGAAGTGTGCCATGTCAATACTCCCACATAGTTCCTTTGCTTTCTTCCATTAAATTTTGTCCCATCATTTCTTTCGAGACCTGGATCAATCCATGTTTGTGCCCAGATGTCCTCCCTGATGCAGGAAATCTGGGGAAAATTCCTCTCTAGTCTTAACAGGTCTTAATACAGTTAATATATTCTTATTATGATAGAAAGTGATCTTTCTATGTTATCATCTCTTGATAATTTGCATGTTGTCTCCATTCTGAACTGTAATTTTCTCAAAGTAATAAGACGTAGCACTTTAATAGTTTTGTTTTAAATCTCAATTTCAGAAATCCAGAGTATGGAGTGCACTTAGCACTTCTTTTAAGAATTAAATAAACTATAAGATTGACTCATTATGCAATGAAGACAATACACAATGCTTAACCCAGTGTTTCTGTACATATCCTGTTATGGAGGATAAATTCAGTATGACTCGCACGTTCAATAGTCAGTCATTTGATCAGTTTGACTTACTGTTGGCTGCCAAGGAGCTCTGTGTGCTGTGCACACTATTTTCATTATCAGTTACACTTTAACGAACCTTTCCGAGCTCAGGGGCAGGAGCACAAATATACTTGCTCCAGATCCTTTGGGTAGAGAGTCTAAGTGAGGCATAGGGGAAGAGCTCTCCTGTTCCTTGGGGCATTAACCAAGGTCATTCACTTTACCAATCGAGCTCAGAAGTAAAGTTCAAGACCATTGCTTTCATGTATCTGCCAACTCTGTGTGCCTCTGTACAGCTCCTGTGTCTCCAGCTTGGGCTTTCTCATAACATGGTTGTCATAGTGTAGCCAAACATCATCTATGGAAGCTGGCGTCTCAGAGGTATTTTGTTTATTAAAGGGACTAACAGCTAAAGATCCCCTAAGACCCAGCCTGCAGAAGTTTAGAAATTAAAACGTTCCAGTCTTCCCCTTTCCAACTCCTCCCTTTTATTAGTAGCAACGGGTTGCTGGCTAGTCCAGATTCCAGAGGAGGTAGAGAAACTACTGTTCCTTCCTAAAGCCTGGAGTTAGTATGTGTGTGAGTGTGTGGTGGTGGTGATGGGGGTTGTCTAGTGGATTAACTGCTTTCCAGGAGCTGTGGAGTATCAGTGCTTGATTTCTTGACATCTCCATGGATTGACGGTAGGCTTTACTGAGTCCCCTCCAAAAGATTTTTGTCCCCTTTCACTTTAAGTTGTAGAACACAAACTAGAAGCATACAAGTCATTTAGCACCTGCCTCCAAAAAGGAGCCCAGAAGAAAAAAAGTAAAAGAAAAGAAAGAAAGTCCATACAAATGCGCTGCTATGCAGATTAACCTCCGTAAAGAGCAACTGCTGGATACTGTTGACTTCATGGAAGAAACATTTCAGAGTATTTCAACACGTAGCACAGGGCTTACTCTTTCTTTAAAACAGTTGTGAGAGCTTTTAAAACTTACAAATTCAACTGCTCATCCCTACAGAATATAAAATTCCTCCTGGTAGCAAGAAGAGTTCTTGATTGAATCTCTACAAAGGCAGAAAATGAGAGACATGAAGTATGACCCTTATGCACAGTTTATTTCACCCAGACAAACTGAAATTTCATTCCCTGTGCATCATTAACCCTGGGGTTAGATACTGACATTTCTCAAATGTCCCCATTCTAAATTAGGGCAAAAAGGATTGGCTTGTTTTGTTATTTTTATGTGTGCTCATGGTATGGTTTGTGTGTCTATGTGAGTTCACGAACAAACAGACACATACACTCACATGTATGATGATGCTAATCAAAAGTTTCCGTAGCAACATTTCACCCCACTTTGCCTATGTTTTTTTTTCTATTAACTCAACACTTTCATAGCATCACTTTACATTTCAGTAGAGAAATCAGGTGAAGCCTATCAATTACAAATAAAAGAGAACAAAAGTCACATTTGATTTCCTTGTTATTTCTTCCTGACTACAGAAGGAAACCTGGGCCCTGGGGAGAGGCGGGATTTCCTCCTGGGTTGACAGCCATCTGTTTCAACCTTACCCCTGCCCCAGGAACCCTTCCCTCACTTCACCTGTGCTCCTTTTTTAATCCCTTTTTCAATTAAGTTGCTTATAATTACTGCACAAAATACCAGGTTTTTGTTATAACATTTGTATACATGCATATCATTGCATGTGGTGCCTTTTCTGAGCAAATGGCTCCTTCCAACAGTTTGTCCAGGGCTGTAAGACTCAATGAGTCTGGTAAGAACTAAGTCAACACCACCCACTCATTTCATTAAAGCCATTAAGCACACCAGGTGAGGAGGATTTTGTGATTTCCTCTCAAGCTGTATTAAACCAACAAATTAAAATGAAGGATGTCCTCTCTGCCTGTGTGTTTCCTGTGCTGCTTCATCAAGCCTCGTTCTGATCCTGAGTTTCCTGTTGTCTTAAACAAACAGGAAGTCCTCAGGAGCAGAGCAGGGATATGGTAATGACAACTGCCACTGCTGACTTTAGATTTATCTTCTTATAATTGTCCCCAATTAGAAGCCACTAGGAACACATCACAGAACACTGATAAGTGAAAATAATGTTTCATTTAACAGGAAGCTCGAACGAGTGAAATATTGCAATGGGCTTAATTAGAGACAGGAAAATTAGTTTGCTCAAGTTTATACATTAGGCAGAGTGTAACTGAAAACAGAAGACATCCAGTAATGAAGGACAAAATTCAATGGTATTTGCAAAGTATGTTCATATTGCATATGTAAATAGAACCCTTGGTCGGGACATAATTTCACTTTCTCTTTCTGGAAAGAGTATACTGACTTTAAGAAAAAATGGCTGTCATCACCAATGGCTCTGGCTTTTCCAGTCTTTCTTCTGCTTCTCCTCTGCTCTGCCACCTCTTCCCTCTGTGATGATCTCTGAGCCTTGAGGAAAGGAAGTGTGGGATAAATAGTGTGAACTCACAGCAGCTGTGATTGCATGAACAAGACTTTTGCAAGATAAAGCCACACAAAATTCCAAGCATGGATTGGAGAGAGTATAACAAAGTTCCACCCCCAGCTGGGGAGACATTGATAATCAATGGCTGCTAGAGGAAGGATAACCACTTTTCTTCAGAGATATGGGTCGTTCGAGGCTACCCCTGCTCCAGCAGATAACCCACGCATGTGCACACAAAGGCAGGAATGAATAGTTCTAATCAAAACATAGTATATGCATGTATGGGATTCTCAAATAATAAATAATTAAGGAACCGAAAAAGACAAAAAGACTGTAAATTTACATGTGTAAAATATAAATTAAAATTTCACTGTTGTCATAAATGATTCTGTTGTTGCACTGTTAAAAATAGTGTTATTAAAGTATTGGCCACATAGGATAATTGGGGAGGGGCAGAGCAAGGCATGTCTGATTGGTGAATGTTTTTATTTCAAACAAAGTTGTCAGTCACAACTTCCACTCAATAGGTGACTTATTTATTCTATCCATGCTTTACAACAAATAAAATGCTATGTCCACACCCTTTCTGTCCCAGTAAATACCCAAATAAGATGGACTTCTTCAAAAACACGAGTAAAGGATCCACTTAGGAAGAGGAGGCGCTGTCTTCACTGTGGTGACTCCCATCCATGAGCACGTGACTCATGAGTGCCAGTCCCCGAGCCTCCTGCAGTGGACTACAAAATGGATGTTGCTTGGTCTCTGTCTTCGAGGAATTCATGGTTCAGCAAAGACAAACCCAGACTATCTCACCATGCTTTGATAAGTGATAAAGCGAGGGTGGAGTCTCACAGTTGCAGAGCCTGACTCATACATACCAAAAACATACAGCTGAAGTGAGGTCCTCCAGGCAGTATCTCCTCAAACCTTCCAGGGCTCTTCAAAAGAGCTGGGTTTTGCTCTTGCATTGGTGAACAGTCTCTGACAGATCGTAAGCTAAGGTTGCTTGACTGGATTCTGCTTCAACACATCAATTACTGTGATGCTGTGCAGAGTTTATTAGACATGCACTGAGGTGTAGGCAAACCAAAAAGAGGCATGAACTTGTGCTAGTACTCTGCCCCCAGAACTTCATGTCATTTAGTTGCCATACCATCTATCAGCCACACATCATGTTGACATAATCAACAAAGCCCAGTCTATATATAGTGTTGCTGGAGGGCTTCTCTCCAGGTTCCCCAAGCCCCGCAGTCCCACAATCCACTTATAAAATAATCACTCAGACGCTTATATCACTTATAAACTGTATGGCCGTGGCAGGCTTCTTGCTAACTGTTCTTTTATCTTAAATTAACCCATTTTTATAAATCTATAGCTTGCCACGTGGCTGGTGGCTTACCGGCGTCTCTACATGCTCTTCTCCTGGCGGTGGCTGCAGTGTCTCTCCCCGCCTTCCGCTTCCCAGAATTCTCCTCTCTCCTTGTCCCACCTACCTCCTGCCTGGTCATTGGCCATCAGTGTTTTATTTACATAGAGTGATATCCACAGCAATATAGGATATAGTGTGCAAAAAGCTTGGGGAAAGATGCCTCCTGTTTTTGTTCTGCTTGTGCACTGACATGCACATGTTCAGCATTCTCTTACCCAGGAGTCCAAAAAGTCCAAGATGAAGTCCAGCTGTGGCTACTCTGACTTCCCTCCCCACACCAGGTCATCATTTTATCTTGAGTGTTGGCTGACGAGAGAAGAGTCAGAGAGCTGAGTTAACTCCTTGGCAGGTCATAGTTCTGAGAAGATCTTGTCTTCTTCACCCAGAACCAGTTCTGATTCAGAGGCAAAGCCAGGTCTTGTGGATCTGTTGGCACTCCTGCTCCCTCCGTACTTAACGCCACATGCATACTTTGGATGTGCTCTGAGTCCTATCACGGCTCCAGTAGGGAACTTCTGCCTGTGGATGAGCTGTACAGTAAGAAGCCGTCCTGTGGATGGTGCACAGCTCTTCCACTCCCTCGCCCAGTTCTCTCTTGAATGGAGAGAGTGAGTCCTGTCTTCTAAGTACAGAGCTCTGTGTACCACTGCACTGGGGGCAGCACAAAGTTCCAGCCATGGCCATTAGGAGTGTGGCATTTATAATGGAAAATAAGCAGAAATGCTCTCAACTAGAGAGGTCTTTTAAGTATCCTGAAACGTTTTAATTTGTGGCTCTGTAAAAGATCTGAAACGTTTTGCAAGCATTACCGTTGTTTAGCAAGAACTCTTATTCAAAGCTTCATTCCTTCATGAGCAGAATAAAGAGCTGTTATGTACCTGCAAAAGGTGAAGAGTCTGATCTAATCTTTCAATTTAAAATCTTCTATGCTAAACATTGGAGAGTAATTTCTAATGTATCGTTTTAATTTTTACCACAATATATATGGAAAGCAATGGACATACGTAATTAATCAAGAAGACCAATTTCCAGGCATGCAGAGAGTGGTTTACAAGACATGCAGAAAAATGGGCTCTGCAATCACCTGCAAGTCTGCAGAAGAATAGGAGAGTATCCACCAGACAACAGCCTATCTTTAATAAATGTTTGCAGAGAGGCAATACATTGCATTGTGTGAGATCTTCTGCATTTAAAGAGCATGCATTAAAACTTGCATTTTGCTCTAATGTATGAAACCAGAATACCACTTTAAATTTTCCTTGAAATCATAGGGTGATGATAGAAAGGAATTTTGGGTCCTGATGGGCAGGGAATCTGAGATATAACCCATGAGCTTTTCACCAATGACAGCTCTGTTCTTGCACCTGATTGGCGGTGTGATTGGTATATTATATTGCAGGGATAACACCTAATTCACAGAACAAAGCATCAGTGAGCCTGGGCAGGTCCAGCCAGCTCTGAGAAGAATGAAGAACAAAAGGATAATCACAAGTGAACAACACCCCTTTTTTCCTTCATCTTTTCTGTCCTCCCCTCTCCATCCCTGCCTTTCTCTGTCATTATCCCAGTATCCCCAGTCTTCATTTCGTTCTAGTTTATATTACATGAGAGAACAACTGAGCAGCATCTTGTATGCAGAAAAAAAACAACTTGGGGGAAGAAAAGGAAGCATTGTCAAACTGCACTCCAGTTTTATTTCCGTTTTTATTTGTGAATAGTTACAGGCCTATGAAAATACGAGATAATTTACACAGAAAGGTCGCTTGTAACTTTGCCTGGTTCCCTCTACAATTTAACATGTAAGGCATTGGTATAATCCACACTTTTCTATTTTTAATGTCCTTCTCTACCTCCCCTGCCACCGTGTGTGTGTGTGTGTGTGTGTGTGTGTGTGTGTGTGAGAGAGAGAGAGAGAGAGAGAGAGAGAGAGAGAGAGAGAGATTTGTATATATTCTTAGTTCTATGAGAATGTAGCACCACCAATGTCTGTTCAAAACCATTACATCATGGCAAGGCTCACGAATCCTGCACTGTCCCCTGTACCTATCCTTGGTTATCATTAATCTATCCTCCAGTCCTTTAGTTTTGTCTTTCCAGACTATTACTTCTTCTTTAAGGCAGCTTAGTCTTTTGAGAATCATTACCTATTGTGTATCAAAAGCCCTTCTTTCATTTGCTGAAGACGGTTCCATTGTATGATATATTGGTTCCCTTCACTGCTCAGTTGATGAGTTATTTTTGCTAATATTCTAGCCATTGTAGACATGAATATTTGTACATCATTTGTACTATTGAATTTTTCACTAACCCTTTGGATGATTTGCAGTGACTTACATGGTCAAAAGCTGCTACTACCTTTCAGGAAGTGAAGACTGAGAATGTCATGCCTACTGTTGTCCATGGATGCCATGTGGATTCTGATCTATAAAAAGTCAAAGTGAAATTTTATTTTAACACGTCATATATTGTTATTCAAATTTTTTTCTCTTTCCTGAGAAATAGAAGACTGTTGTTTGCATACATTACATTTCCACTGAAGATCTACGAGGGATAAACTTCATATATACTAACAAATCCATATTATTCCAGTCAAATCAGTGCCCAGGCTTTGACATATCCATAATACACACACACACACACACACACACACACACACACACACACTTACTAATGCTTACTTATGAAGGAAGAATGGATGAACAAAAATCTGGGAGATTTTATGCACCTTACAGGAATAGCAAAGTGAATCCTATACACACACACTCACATACACACATACACACACACACAAACACACACACACACACACTCCTCATTTCTTCATATTCACGGGAACATAAATGCTCCTGAATCTGGACTCATTCACACTCATACACACAATCACTGGAAACGAAAACAGGAGTTTGATAACCTTTTACTCAGGACTTGAGGTATTTTATAGTGAAGATGACTCAGAGGATTGACACTTGGAATATCTTGCTGGAAGCATCATGTCTGTCAGCAAATAGTGATTACTCTTTTGTACTCCTACTCTAAAATACAGTCATGAGCAGCCAGCTTCCAGGTCCAGAGAGCTCTGGACTCCATGAATCAGAAAATAAAGTGCTCAAATTAATCAACGTCTAACTATGAGTTACAAAGAATACCAAAGTTAGCTGATCCATGTAGCAATGTCCAATGCAGGAGTATTAACACAAAAACTACACAGATTGGAGGGCCCTTTACAATAGTACCCCAGGTGACCAAAAATTACAGTTTACTATACTCAGATCTGTGGAATGCTCACTGTCAGGGTTATTATGATAGTTTACTTTCTAATGTAGTTAGATATATTTCTCCAGCTACAATAAATTTCTTGTGTACTAGTAAAATCATTTAAAAAATAATTTCGAGCCCATGCCTGAGAAGGTTCTCAGGAATCTCTGGAAGGAGATACAGCATGAGAAACTCGTATTTTATAATGCACCATTTGTTGCTGCTTTCATTATTGGATATTATACATAATATGCCCTTTGTAGTATAGCTACAATCAACTCTGAAACTATAAGATTAATTTCAAGAAGAGAAACTTGAATTCATTCTCTTCCCATGGTAAGAGCTAGGCTTTTGTGTAGCTAGCACAGTTTGGATGATCGGGCCTCGGGCTAATTCTCTGTGGTTATAACAAACTGGAATATTTCTTTCAAAGGAATTAAACCCAAACAGAACACATGGTTTTTCTGTCTTGCTTCGCTCTGGCTGGCTCACTCCCATGTGTGACAGTGTTGTGGCCCTTTGTGACACACACAGGAGCCGCTTGTACTCAGACTACCCCGGGGGAGCATGTGTGCTTTGCTGTATCAACTGCTTGCGTATTTTGTCAGTCATCAATGCTAACAAAATTAGCTTAGGAATGCGATTATTTTTCTCCTTCCAACTGGAAAGAAATTTATAATAGCCGTTTGAGTACTGTATATTTTCTCATATGGTTTTGAAAACAGAAAATGGTTCTGGTTTTCACTATAGGAAGAGTGATGGCAAATGCCAGGCAAGATGGCCTGTATGGTGCTGATTGGAGAAATTTACAGTTGGAAAGCAAGTCACCTTTCATTTTAAATCATACTCCCCCGTTTTAGTCCCTATTTCAGTTTTGGTGAAAGAGAGCATAAATTCTGCATAACCCATGACATATTCATGTGGTAATATTTATCTGTCCCCAAGCAAAGACAAGTTGAATTCCATGTGACTGTCCCGCGGAAGCTCATTTTCTTTTGTGAAGTGACTGTTCTTTTCCAAGCATTTGTTCCTTGGGAGTCTATTCATGACTTCCCTCGTGATATTAAATTCTGTGTTCCCATTACTGTTCTGTGTGTTTAAGTTCTTTACATTCTTCATTTTCATAAGTCCCTATGATAAAGATATCCCTGTCTTTCCAATGAGAAAACTGTACCAGTTAGACAGCTAGCATACTGAAGACCCCATGGACTTGTCCACAAACTCCTTGAAGAGGACTCTTGACTCGGTACATCCCAGCTCTGTGTTCTTGACTGTAGATGACCCGACCCCATTAGCACTTAGGTAAATCCACTTTTTAATCACTGTAACAAAATACCCAAGATAACTAATGTACAGAGATTCAAATGGTTTGGGAACACCCAATCTTGCAGTTTTCTGTCAGTGATTGGTTGAATTTATCACTGAGCACATTGCAGTGAGAACATGTGGCTGGGCAAACTAATCAAACAAAAGAGAGGAAGAGGCCAGAGTCCCGCAATCCCTGTTTGGGATCATCCTCAATGACTTAAAAAGAAAAAACCCAACTCTTAAGAATGCCACAGTCCTTCCATAATGTCCCCCTTGGGACCATGCCTTTAGCACATGAGCCTTTGAGAACATTCAAGTAGCAAACAATACTGAAAGTCAAGGGGATCTGATGATGTCTCCCTTCTCTATCCTCAAAGCCACAAAATGTATAATCTTTGTTGCAGCATCTTCTCAGGACCTGTTATGACCAATAGTAAAGGTGTAGAAATCACTGTCCATGCTCTTTTCTCATACTGGCTGTTCACATTTCTCCATTTAGACCTTCCCACAGTCAACTTCCATGTACCACAAAGAAAAAAGGTAGAGTAAGCCATAATCAATCAACTTATAATTACTGACATTGACATCAGTAATTTATAATAAATGATCATAGTCGTAGCCAGCTATAATTTATAAGCAATTTTAAGCCCTTGCATACTTCTTAGGTGTTCTAAGCCCCTCATCAGCACACATCTAAACACCCAAAATAAAGGAACTGGTGGAATCCTCACAATTTCTCCTTCCAAGTTCAAATCTTGCCTACTGTATTGTGAACTGAATCTGTCTGAGCTGGGCTCCTGCTCCACAGAGTCAGGTTTGGGGGACTACCCAGCCCAGTACTGTGCATGTGATGTTCTGGTTTATCTTGGTGCTCCTAACAGAAGCCTTTGTAGTCCTATGAAAATGTTTATAGTAGCCATAAAAGTATGTATTTTGTTGTAATGATCAAGGCAGAAAGATTTGTGATATAAGAGAAAAATCAACATGTCATTTGCATGGAAAATGCTGTCGCTGTGATGTTCAGCTAGGGCTATTTTGGGGACAGAAGCCACAGGCAGTAACCAAAGGGAAAAAAGATATTTACCACAGCAGACTAGGAAACAGAACACACATAGCAAAAGGCAGCAGTGGCCTATAGCAAAGTACCACACATCAAGCAGACCGATTTCTTGTCATTTTTACCGTACACATATCATTCCCACAGGATCTAAGACTTTTGACTAAGGTCATTTTATTTCACAATCACTGCCTACTAGTATGAGGTATTGCATGCAAAATTAACTACTAAAAACTCTTATGTTAGAGTCAGGGTCAAGACATACGGATGTCATCAATATGAGCATCCTGTAGGGTAGAATCAAACTTTAGTTTGGAAGCAATTTATTTTACAATAGCTTTCCCTGGCCTATGTTTTAGGTGCTGTGCTCAGCTTCAAAGCAAACTTAACAAAAGCCTTGCAGTTCTGTACCTTTATTTCATTTTGAAAGAATTTGGGAGCAATAATGCTCTACATGGTTCAGGGTGGAGACGGATGCTTCAGGCCTCTGAAAGTTACAAAAGAAAATATATTTAAGCAGGTCCATCAGAGAGAAAGTATCAGTGGTAATGGTTTGCTCTGTGTCTTTTCCTGACGTTAAGAAAACCTCTGAGCTTTCATATATATTCTTTATTAGAAATGGCCCGTAGGTGGGTGAGATGGTCATCAGAAAAGGTAGTGGTAGAAATAACTTTACAGGGGGCTCAGGGTGGTTCTTTGGTCTAAATTCGTCTCGCCACACACATCTTTCATACCTGCAGAACATAGAAGTTGTTGGTTGCTAACTAGAAATGTTCAAATGGCCTCTACTTCAATATTTTACAGCAATGTTTCTGTCACTTTCCTCACATATGACGTGAAGGGGAAAATGAATTATGTCTTTCTACAAATGGATTTTTTCGATTATACTAAACTTCCTTATATAATTGAGACTGTTTACTGCAGGTAATCCCTAATTCTGGATATGAGAATATCTGAGACACAGGCCTGGTCCTTGATCATTTAAAGAATAGTTAGGCTTTTCGATTTCTTGTGTTTTTTTTTTTTTTTTGTTTCTTTTTAAAGATGTATCTACCTTATACATCTTAAGTTCTTAAGGGAAGGAATCAAGCATGTAAAACATGCAATTACATAGAATCCCTGAGCAAAGGAAGGAAAGTATGCACTTAAGGAAACAAAATCCAAACCAGGTTCCTCCAGGGATGTTTGCACTCTGTGATCAGTCTTACTGCTAATGCATTTAACTGTGGGAAAGAAGTCAAGGAAGCCACTGAAATGATTAATGCTTTCTGTCTGCCCCAAAGGAATAGAACATTTTTCTGAGAGGACATTTCTATATTACCATCAATAGTGAGTTTTTTCTACTGTAATAATAATAATAATGATAATAATAATAATAATAATATAATATTCCTTCTCATTTCTGTGGCATCATGAAACCTTTATAAAACGCTTTATAAAGAGATGAACCAAAGAATAACTATGTGGCAATATGGTGTTATACAGTGATTCACCTATTATTGTAGAGGAACAGACAAACCCCCAAAATGAGCAAAAGCAGGGACCCCACCTTCTCTGTGCAGGGATTGCCTTGGGCAATTTCCCTCCAGCTCCATCCCCTGAGAGGTGGAAGTAAAGAAGGAAGATCTGCCCGTGAACACCAACAATGGCACATTTCTCTGCTGGTTAGTGTGATGTGAATTCTACAGAAGGAACCTTCAACTTCCCACACCATGACACCTTATTTCTCACCTGTGTTCTGTATATGCTGGCAGAAGTGTCCGTTCTTAAGAACCCATCCAAACACAGGGCGTAAGCTGATAGAAAGTTTAGAGAACTCATGCCTGCCCTCTGTGCTTGGGCAGGAAATGACACCCTCCTCTTCTTCCCTTGGGGCTTTGTGTAACCCTGTCAACATATAATGGACAGGGGCAATGTTCTCTGGGTCGTTCACTTACTTGCACTGTCTTAGACACAAGGAAGCTTAAGATGTATCCATCCCCCACACCCCAGTGAGTGACTTTGAATTGTGGATGAGGGCTTTGCATTGTGATATTGTGCAATTTAGTTCAAAGCCTTGACTCTTAGTAGCTATGTGGTCACATTCCTTAACATCACTGTGTTCTGCTGTTAAAAGGAAGAAAAAAAGTGTGTTGAGAAAAGGACCTGCTGTATACTAGCTCTTAGTACCAAATACCTAGATTGCTTTCAGCCTGCTGTAGTATGAAAATAGTAGCAATTGTTTCACTGTGTCAGGGAAAACATTAATATTAGAGTTATCTAAGGCTACCTTGACAATTACCACATCTGCTAGCTTAAAACAACACAGATTTATTCTCACAGTTTTAGAGGCCAGAAGTTTGAAGCCACTGTGTCAGCTGGGTGACAGTTTCTTATAAAATGGAAGGGGAAATTCCTCTCCCCAAACCTCTTCCTGATTGTGTGGCTTCCACTGTGTCCAAGTCACCCCATTCCCCATTCCCATCTTTACCTGGCCATCCCCATGTCTGTGTGGATTGTCTCCAATCTCTTATAAGGATATTCCATTTAAATCCCTCTTGTGGAAGACCTGACTGAAGACAGCTAACTGATATTACATCCACAAAACCCTCGGTTCAAATAACTTATGCACAAGTTTTAAGATTTTGATCTGGAGTTAATTTTGGGAGAAAGCCACTATTCAGCCCACTACAGTATGAAAATGTTTTCTATTCCTATATAAATTGATGGCATACACACTTAGAAGGTTATGCCACCTTGAAAGTTTGTCCAGCCTTAAGATGCAGAATAACAAAGCTTAGATCAGCAGTAAACTGACAATGAATGTCTTACCTAATGATTCTAACATTCATAGCACGTAAGGACTGTAGGATCCTATTGTTTACAGCAGACACTCAGCCAAGCCTACATATTTTCTACATAATTTCTTTTGGGTTTCTGGTGGGACTTCACCTATACATTTAAGAAGTGCTACAGATGATTATGACACAAATAATATGCACTTAGAGTTACTCAGAATCAATATGCTCAAGTTCTAGTGCAGTTTCTGAAAATGTCCAATGATATTGATGTGTAATATTAGGATCATGGCAGCAAATGCTTGATAAATAGTATTCTTAAAGGAATAGGATAGCTGTGATAGCTATGGTTAAGATGTATCATGGTGATTCTTGAATTTTAATATGTAACAACCTTATATTCTATGATACCTACTAAGGGAAACTGCCTTCCTTATCATTCTAAAAATATTGACTTCTGTATTACATTCCATGGTAAGGGTTGAACTTTGCAGTTAGAAATAGCTTTTGTATAGTGCTATATATCTTTAATGCATGTAAGAGCTTCATGGAAATGAATTTGTAGTTACCTTTTCATGTGTCAGATCTGTCTTTAGCTCTTAGCATTGTAAAAATCTTTTCCATTTTGCTAATATGAGTTGGCTGAGAAGCAAGACACCCTGTAATAGTCATTCGTTTCTAAAGGGACCATTCTTGTTCTCATTTACATCAATCATGGCTTTTCTGAGTGCTGATTTATACCAGAATTCCCCTTTCCCACATAAGCGTATGCAGAGGCTGCCTCTAAGGTACAAATTAAGGGTCTAAAACCCACTTACTGTTAAGGGACTGATGAGCCATTCATAGAAGCTTCTTTATCAAGAAAAAAATCTGGTGAAATACATGTAGAAAACCATTGTCAAAATGGTACCTGTCACTGATAGCACCATTTCTTGTCAGTTATTGACAGAAAATGGTGGCACCATTAGAAGAATGTACAATGGAAGTTGTTCACAACCAGAAATTTCAAATGTATTTATCTGTTTTATAGTTAATAAATCATGCAAAATAAATCAGTCATCTATGCAGGCATACTCTGAAATGTCACTGGCATATCATAGATGTATAGGTATAGGTAGGCAGGTAGGTAGGGAGATAGATAGATAGATAGATAGATAGATAGATAGATAGATAGATAGAGATATGAACAACTCCTAGCTGGATCATTTTTATAAGATATATGTTTAGGAGAGAATGTTTAGTTGATGGTAATACGTTATTATTTTTAAGTCACATTGTTTAAACCACAACAATCAACGGAAAAGAAAGGATTCATAGGAAATGTTGAAGTAAAGGCAAAGGTTATCTTGTTTTTAATAAAAAGAGGATATATATTTCTTTATTAGGCTACATTACAATGTCCAATACTATGCAGGCTTGTATTTAAAAAAAAAAAAACTAAAATTGAGTAAAACTGAATTATCCATAAGCTATTGCTTAATGGATTGGATTTGTGGGGGGGAAAGAGCTATCTTTATAAAAAATTACTGAATAATATCCATTGATAGCATGGTCTTACCTGTGAATCAAAAAAGGATATACATCAAATGCATTAAAATTAAGATTCTATCTCAGTGGGACCCTTTTCCTTTGTGAAAACTTCAGGCGAGTTCCAGGCAGCCAACTTACTCTGAGATCCGGGTGTATCTTGTGTTTAGAATCCTTTCTTTGCTAATCAGTTCATTACAGCTATGTGTTCTTTCTCTTGCAGTTCAGCAGGGGAGCAGTTTCACTGGCAGACACAAGGTAAGGTATGGGCCACTTGATGGACCTCTAGTGATTAATTTTCTATAAACTTTAGGTTTCTAAAAGTGAATTGAAAAAAAAAAGACAGTAAGAATTAAGTGAAGTTATGATAGCTCCTGATTTAGAGTAAAGGGCCTAACTTCTCTTAATTTTCTGATAACTGAATCTCCTCCAAGAATATACATAATTGATTAACTTTTACTTCTCTGCTTGATGCCAAGGCTTGCAAAGGTGTTGTCTAATAGGTGTAGTACTTGATTGTTAAATAATAACCTAAAGTAGCTTTTCTCAACCTTCCTATTGTTGTATCCCTTTAATACATTGCTCATGTTGTGGTGACCCACAACCATAAAATTATTTGGTTGCTACTTCATAACTGTAATTTTGCTTCTGTCATGAATTGAAATGTAAATATCTGACATGCAGATGACATGCAACCACCATGCAAAAGCCATTTGGTCCCCCAAAGGGTTCACAACCCACTGGTTGAAAACTGACTTAGAGCTTTAGTATTTATTACCCTATCATGTTTACTGCTTTATATCTCCTTACAGATGGTCAAAAGGACATCGAAGATGAACTTACAACAGGCCTTGAGCTGGTGGACTCCTGTATTCGCTCTCTGCAGGAGTCAGGAATACTTGACCCGCAGGATTACTCCACAAGTGAGAGTAGGTCAAAGGGCAGCCCCACTGGGTTTTGTGTCTTGGCATTTCTTTTTTTCTTAAGACAGTCTCTTATGGGCCAGACTGTCTTCTCACTCACAATGTATGGAGCGAAGGATGACCTTGAACCTCTGATCCTAACTCCTCCATCTCTGGCATGCTGGGATTACAGGTGTGTATCTCCACACCCTGCTTATGAAGTGCTGAGGATGAAACAGAAAGTTCATACTAGGCGAGCTCTCTACAAACTGAGCCGTGTCCCCAATCTCAGCAACCCCATATAAGCTAGTTGCTTATTATTGTTATGCTAAATCACCATGACCGAAGGCAACATTTGGAAATTTATTTTGGCTGAGGGTTTTGGAATGGTGATCCATCATGGGGAGGAGGGCATGGCAGCAGGCAGGCAGAGTGGGTAGCTCTCCGATGCCATCTTATTATCACACCAGGAAACAGGGCAAACTGGGAGTGGAACAGGGTATATACTCTCAAGGCCTGCCCCAGTGACTTAATTCCTTCCGGAAGTCTCCCTGTCCTGAGACTCCCCAAAGAGTGCCACCAACTGGGAAACAAATGTCAGATGTGGAGATATTTCTCATTAAGACCACCCCAGGAGCCATATGTAATGAAAGCTTCATAATACCTCTATCTTTCTTCACTCTCAACAATTCCCTCCTCACCAAGTAGGTTACAAAGTCTCCAGGTCAGCAGTTAGAATCTAAGATTTTCACCGAAGTTTCAACTTCTAGACAAACATAGTTTGTGAACTCATATGTGTTTTATTAACCAATGCCACCACTGCCTTAACATTAACCATCACATGTATGGATCATTGCTGGCAGAGGTCTTCATGACCCCAATTGTATAACAAGATAAGTTTTCCATATGATATAATCACTTTTAACTACTCTGTACTGTGCCAAAGCAATATGCAACAACTTTACATTTCTATATTTAAATTGTGTTATTTTTATACTATTTAAAGATATATGTGTATGTAGTTATGTTTTTCACCTAGAAAGGTAGAAGTTTAGAAATAAAGAGTGCAGGCATTGGAGTCAACCCTTTCTTAATAAAGTTCTGTGGACTTATTTGAGCAAAATTTCACAAATGACACTATCACACTATTAAAACACCTTCTCTTGTCTCTTGGTAATGCCAGCATTAAAAAAAAGATCAATGAAGCATTTTTAAAAATTTAAATTAAATTAAATTTTATTGACTGTGTTTCAAGGTTTGTCATAAAAAAGGAAAAAATGTAAGAGTAAGTTACCATAGTTGTTTTTAAAATAATTTAATTTACACATTATTTCCCTATAGTATCATTTCTCTGTAGTATATTTAATACCACTATTATTTTAGATAATATTGTGCTTACCCAAACATGTTCAAAGCAAAATGCCTCCATTTATACTCATAAAATAAGATGCAGAGTTGGCATTATACTCGGTCTCCATACTTACATTTTAAAATGTACAGTTGCCACTGCTTTTAATGGAGTTATGGTATCAAATTGTGTTTAACTAATATTTGAAATACATGCACCTTATTACAGAGTATAAAAAAACAGCATACAGCACAGTATGTTTTCTTGCTCAGAGGGAAGCATAAGAGTAGATGTCTCCTTTTCATATAATGTAGTAGCATATTTAATTATTAGTTTTGGGAAAAGGTTCATCTTTAATAAATAGAAAGTAGAGAAAAGATGAATAAATGAAAGAGAAAAATAAGAGGCAAGCAGATTAAACCAGAAGATATTAGCCCATTGTACCAACCTCACTCTTTCTATAAGCACACTGAGTTATCTTCTAAAAACATCAGTAATTCAGACATGCGGTAAACAAAATAAAACTGTTATATTAGCTTTGTACGAAACAAGATCAATGAAATAAATAGAAATTAAAGGACTAGATACAGTTACACAGTTAGGCCAGCAATTGCTGTGAGTGCAGAGTTAAGTGAATCACACTGTAAGCTAGAATAGAAACTAATACTGAAGTCCTAGTCAGGATTTTAAAGAGGGCAGTGAGGTATCCAAGCTGTTTTCTCTTATAAAATGTGATGAGCACAGAGTCTGGTGTTAAGACAAACATTCAAAACTAAACGATCATCCCTGAAAACGTACATTCAGGTAACAGTATGCAGACTGAGCAGATGTGTGCATGTAATGATAATTAATGAGAAAAAAAAACAGGCCATGAATTTGAAAGAGCAAGGAGAGGTATATGAGAGGGGTTGGAGGGAAGCAAGGGAAAGGATAAATGATGTCAATATAATCTCAAAAATAAAAGCAATAAATAAAAAGTCTTCATTTGACCTTTTCAGTGCACACTTAGATAGAATGCTTAAAAGGAAAGTAAAAGAAATGCAGACCTTACAGTTGATAAACAGAGGCTGTGGAAGTGGTTCTGTTGGTAGACTGTTTATGTAGCATGCGAAGAGACTATGCTTCAATCCCCAAGGATGGTGCATATCTGAATCTCAGTACTTGGTGTATGGAGACAGGAGAATCAGAAAGTCAAAACTACAGAGTGAGTGTGAGGCCAGCCTGGATTATTTATTTATTTATTTATTTATTTATTTATTTATTTTGGTTTTTCGAGACAGGGTTTCTCTGCGTAGCTTTGCGCCTTTCCTGGAGCTCACTTGGTAGCCCAGAGGCCAGCCTGGATTATATGTTTCCATCTCAATAAATAGCAAATAAGAAAATATTTTAAAAATCAATATATTGAATATATTTCCAACTTTTATCATGTGATTATAAAAATATCTAATTAGGATATTTTGTCGTGAAGGATCAGAAACAAAGACATCAAATAAGAAGTTCACATTCATTAATGATAATTCACAAAAATTAAAAACATAAAGTATTAATGCATGGAATCATATTATAACTAAGAAATACACTTCTGGGAAGCTTTGACTCTGACGAGAAAGTTATGCACTGTTTACAACACAAAACAAGAATATTTTATAATAAAACTTGTATTCGGTAGAAATCTAAACTTTATTATTAAAAAATAGAGGAATGTTGTATTTTTTGGGGGGCGGGGGGATCTTAAGAGCCAAACAAGGGCTGGAGAGGTGGCTAAGTGGTTTAGTGTACATGCAGCTTTTGCAGAGGACTGAGTTGCTCTCTCAGCACCCTGTCAGGCAGCTTACAACCAACTCTGACTCTAGCATTAGGGGATCTGATTCTGTCTCCTGGTCTCCATAGGAGCCTTCACACACATACACATTCTCACTCAAGAGACATACAAAATACACACACAACTAAAATAACTTAAAACAAGCTAAATAAATAACAACAAGAAAGATGGAAATGGTAAAAAAAAGTGTTTCAGAAATAAAACAAAAGGAAATCGTCGAAAAGATAAATATGCATGATATTTTATTTTATTTTATTGTCATGAAATAAGTAGCCACACTTGCCTTCTCAGTGGAGAAGCTTCCATACATTTAAAGGACGTTAAAAGAATGTCTAGCAAATGCTTTCCTTCTCTTGAAGTGTGTGCTCAGAAGTCATGCATGAATGACACCACCCTTTACTTTTATGCCTTACAGAGTGGTTAAACACTCTAGTTACTTCAGAGACGTTTTGTACTTGCTCTGCGTTTTAAGGAGGATTATGTACTTACTATAATGTACTGAGTAGTCTGATTAGGGATAGCTAAAATTTTCTCCTAAAGCCAACTGCCTTCCAGCAAGGCAGCTGCTCTTCAGACCTTTGCTTTGTGGGTTCCATACAAGCGCAATCACACAGCCTCTGCTTTGCATTGCAACTGTGGGATTTGTCCATTTTGTGGCAAAACAGTAGTTAACTTTTTCAGTACTAAGTAAAGTTACACTGTAAAAATATATTAACAACTTATTTGTCCTCTGTTCATTGTGATTTGACTGTTTTCTAATTTAGGCCATTAAAATAACACACACACACACACACACACACACACACACACACACACACACACAGAGAGAGAGACATTTTTAAGTGCCAAATGATAAAGGCGGCACCAAACTTTTGTGCCAAAGGATTCTGAGCAACAGCCATGTATGTGGGGAATATTGTTACTCAGGAAAGAATTTTGTTCTTAACAATTTCAGAAACACTTAAGACTAAACTCACTGTATAAAATATAGGGAAAAATGAAAATATTGTATACATAACAATAATATATGGCTAATGTCAAATATTGAAAGGATCTGAACATTAAAATGTCAGTTGTTCCCTGTATGTCTATCAGTTAGGGGTCAGATACGATAAAGATTCTATTCAAAGGAGTTTAAGGAAAAGCAATTTAATTAACAGGCTATTTACAAAGAGATAGGCAAGATTAAAGGAGCAGACAGCACATGCTGGAACTCCCGGGAATTAGCAACAAACTGACAGAAGCTATCACCACCCTTGGACCTCCACCCTCGGAACTTGCTAGAACTGGTAGAAACAGAGTCAGGCAGCAAGAATGTAGTAGTGGTAAACCAAATCTCCTTGCTCCTTTCCTAGATCCCCTGCCCCCCTTTTCCAGATCCAACAAGTGCCAGGTCTCCTTGTCAGTGGAGTGATTGAAAGGAGTGAGTGTGGAAGTCAAGTTTAGCCAACAGAGCTGTCCACTGTGTAGTATAATAATCTCTGATGTGGACGCTCTTGGTCTAGAAACAGCACATAGATATGTAGCGTCTTGGATACATCCATCTAATTAGCGAAAGCACATCAGATTTGGGGAGTCCCTTGTGATTATTCAATCAATGGCTTCATTAGCTAGAATAGCTGTGAACTAGCTAATGCTAAATTGAACCTGGCATCCTGCCCTTGAGTCTCCTAATCTCCACTCAGAGGGGACTAAAACAACACTAAATAAATCTAAATCAGCTTGGAAAAAATATTAAATAGAAAGCTATTTCAATACCTGAGCATGTGGCACTTGATTTGTTATATTTAAAGCTTTAGTTATTTTTCTACCCTATGACTAATTAAAAATAAATGTTAAATCATAGTCATCTTGTCTTCCAAATGCCATGATGAGCAGTAACTGCCCAGCTATACTCATTTATGATCGGATAGTTGTAAATATTTTCCAACTCTATTTTTTAAGCACACTGTCCTGAACAGTATGTAAAATGTGAACAGCCTTTGCCATCCTGCAGTTTACTCATACAAATGTGTCACTGAGTCGGTAGAAGGATGGCTTCAGAGATTGTAGCTTCAGTTAAATGAAACAGAACATATGACCAACAAGAACAAGTTACTGAAGATGCTAGGAGCCATTAGCTTCTCAGTGTCGTGCATGGCTTGGCCTGAATGAACATGGTTCAAGAACTTTATTTAACTCATGCATCCTTGGAGATACAAACAGATATAAGAGATAAGGGTGATGATATCTTAGCCGGTAACTAATAAAAAAACTGTCAGTCAAAATCAAAACTAAAGCTGGACAAATACAGAAATTAAAGGACAGCTTGGGAGAAAAATGACATATAAGTTAACCAGAAATTAAGTTGTCTAATATATTTTAAAAGAATGATTATTTCTTTATTTAGTGTACTAATGAATTTGAGCTCTACTATATTGTGGATCATTCTACCATTCAGTGGGAAGTTCATGAGAGCTCATATATGAATTTTTAATGTATATAATTCTGAGCTTTCAAATCATTGCATAATAAAATATCAAGAATCAATCATGTATAGAATTCCACTCAGAGCAGACAGGACCCAAATACAATGTATGCAATGTGGTTACTGCAAATGCATTATTCACTGTGGCTCTACAGTCTGTCCTTTTCATTGTGTTATTAAAATGCTCAATTCACATGAGAACCTTTGAGACATCAAGTTATTAAAATGTTGTAAAATGCAACACCATATATTCATGTGATTCATAGTATTAAAAGTGGGAAACATTTTGTGGAGTGACTTTTCATAATTCCAGAAAGGAACACCAATAGGAAAGATAGAAATAATAGTAATAAAAATGAAACATATGACTCAAACTAGTTCAACACATGAAAGCCATGGTTAAGGGAAAGGGAATCATGTTTTTTCTTTGTTGTCTATCATGGTGGAAACCAAGTCTAGACTCAACAAGATAGAAAGCCTTGGGATCTACATGGCTACTTTGTGAACTGTGTCCCTATTTCCTAGGACATATCTTCTCACGTGGAGAGGTACTGATGCCCCAGCTGCAAACATGAAGATCTCTTAAAGTGTACTTGGGAATTCTTAGAGAAAAGTGGTGTGTATTGAGACTCTTACAGAGAACCCTCTAAGTCAAATGGTCTTCACAATGCAAAGAGATCAATTGCCTTTCATCGATTTTTTTTCTCCCACATGACAGTTCAGAGGCATTTTTCTGAGACCACAGGGCATGTGCTGGTATCCATGCTATAACAGCAGGAATTATTGGCTTACTAATCTTCTGTTTTATATATTCCACCAAATACCACTGCATTTAATCCATATCAGTAAGAGCTGTGAGAGGTCTGCAGTGATGTTTAAGGGCACAACTGGTTTGTGAGACCAACAAGTTTGAGTGCTACTAAAATTGAGAGATGACATAGAGAAGACAGATCATAAGAAATAGGGACCAAGTTCACAGGCAGCCATGTAGACCCCAGGAACAGCGACAAGTCTGCAATTGAGAGACATCATCATGAGTCAGTATGACCCAGGAACTGACTGCTGCATTTTTAAATTTAGTATAAGTCTTTTCTCTTTCATAACTGGCCTCCATTAATTTTCCATTTTTTGCAAGATTTTTGGTACACAGAGATGAATCTGCTTTCATCAGACTATTAACTTACTAGAATATATTTAGTATTGTTATCCTTATTACACAGTAGTAATACTTAATGATAAATAACCAGAAGATAAACCATTATAAAGAACCACTTGAGAGCTACAATGTGAAATGAAAACACTGCTCTATGGTTACACTCCCAGGCTCTGTAAAATTCTTTACAAAGTTTTGCAAACTGAAATAGCATATTTGGCTTTTGTGCTTTTGACAAATGTGCCTTCTCAGTCTTCTCTTTCATATAGAGATCTAAAGGAACAGATATTGCGTTATGTGAGACCCTTACCAACTTTGGGTCTGTGCCTCTCCATCAGTCAGGCTTGCAAAAGCAACAAGACAATGGCGTGTTGGATTTAAGTCAGTTTAAAGTCTATGTGTGTGATCCAGGTCTTCTCAGGACCATTTAAGTTTTAATGTTCACATAAATCATTTTGCACATTGGAATCAACTGACAAGATGTAATATATATTCTAGATCCAGAGACAGAAATGAAATATAAATGTCTCTCTGCTCATAGAGCATCCCTGTCAACTCTAAGCCTGCTTGTGTAACAGGACCTTGGAGATTCTGCCCTCAGTTACATTTTGAGGTAGTGGGTGGGCTGGGCTGCTATTTGTAAGGAGCCTCCTCCCTGGAACTTTTCCAAATGTCAACTCATACATAAGTTACTAAGAAGTTCAGGAGAAAATAACCAGTTTAACACCACCAGGTACAACTTCCAAGTGTCTTGATAAAGTTACAGATTCCCTTAGAATCCATGAAGAAGAAGAAGCCTCTGCAATAGATGAAAAGGATGCATTGCTCATTTTAAACAAAGTCATTGTTTATATTCTGCAGAACAATGTGTGATTACTATGACCATAATAATCTTACAAATAATTATCAGTCTTCCATTTTATTTATTATTATTATTATTATTATTATTATTATTATTATTATTATTTTGTGGGTTTTTTTTTTGTTTTTTAGAGATAGAGTTTCTCTGTGTAACAGCTCTGGTTGTCCTGGAACTCCCTCTGTAGACCAGTCTGGCCTTGAACTAACAGAGATCTGCCTCCCAAGAGCTGGGATTAAAGGCATGCACCAACACCACTTGGCATATTTTATAATTTGTAATAACCCCCTTGTATGTCATCACCACCATGTACTTCACTTAGTCCCACCTAGTATTTTTCAATCAGTCATCTCCCCCAGCCACACCCCTTTTATGTGGTATTGTTGTAAGAGTTTACTCTCAGTTAAAGCAAACAAAACGTTCTTCATCTTCAAATCATTCTTAACCTCCTCCAAGTAGCAAAAATGTAGAAATGAATGCCAATTTCTCTGTTTTTACAGATGTGTGTGAGATTTGGTGCAATTATTTTTCATGGCCTACAGAAAAATAAGGTTTTTAAGTTGTCTTGTAAAAAAGAAAGTTTAAGCCCAGAATGTATCACATTTCTGTTCTTCCTGGTAACCGTAAATTTAACTCAAGCTGTGAGTGTGAGGTATACCCCTTCCTGAAGGTATGCATCATTTGCATGTTTATTTTTCTCTTGACTGTCCTAAATGAGCAGTCTCACAAAACATCTCTTTGGGCACCTGTTCAAGGCTTGCTCAGTTCTCTCTTTCTCTCTCTCTCTCTCTCTCTCTCTCTCTCTCTCTCTCTCTCTCTCTCTCTCTCTCTCTCTCTCTCTCTCTCTCTCTCTGTCCTTAATGCATTTTGAAAATGGTAAATGATTCTTTGAAACTAACTCTATAAACTGCCCCTGCCCCTTGAAGACCTACCCTTTTTCTTGGGTCTTCACACACCTCTGCAGGTGACTTTCACAACCACACTTCTGCTCAAAGTTTTATTTATGCGTGACTGAAATACTTCTCTTTTTATTACTCGGGAAATTATTAAAGACTTAAAATATTACATTGGCCAAGTTTAATTTTCATCAGAAGTGTCTTTAACCTCTGTAGATGAATTCCCACCCTCTTCTCAAACCCCAGGACTGAAGCAGTAAGCCAGGCAGTCTCCAAATCTGGGTCCCCTGCCACTCACCCTTTGGGGAATGTCTTTCCTGTCTGCTGAGTTCTTTGCACATGTCTCTTAAATGCATGTCTCCCTTTCCACCCTATTGTCTCTCTGCTTCAGCTGTGATTTCCAGAATCATCACAGATTATTTCATCTGCACTGCAAGGATTTCCCTGTCTCTAGTCCCTGCTGCCACTCAGCATCATTCTGCTGTCACTTTAGATGCCTGTGGTTTTATAAAAGTAGCCCAGGCTAACTCATTTTGCCATTGGAGCATCTGTGTTTCTATAGATTCAGCTTTCATTCCAGATTTCCCAAGAACCTTTTTATTGTGTGATACAGTACACATGCATCTGCCAGACTATTAAAACTTCTTGGAACTGGGTCTGTAGAGAATTAAGGTAGATGGTAGGACAGGGTTATTTTTCCCTGGGCAGTTGGCTATCAGAGACAGGCACATGGAGGAGTTGATATTGAAGCACTTGACATTTGAGAATTACATTCGCAGTTAGCAGAGAAAGAAATTCCAGGTTGAGGAAACAAGAACAGCTTTCTCCTAATGACAAAGGCTTTAGCTTTCCAACTCTTGGATGCAACGATAAATGTTTGTTTGTTTTTAATTTTTTATTACAGCAGGCCACTTTGCTGAACAATGCATTAGATACCCCCCCCACACACACACAAAACAAAAACATAAAGGGTGTTGAGAGAAGGTAATATGTGAAACAGCGCTATGGCATGCTTCCAGGAAAACAAATCCCGCTCAGGGTTTAATTGTTTGTTAGCAGAGCATGTGGCTCTGTGATTGGGCAAGTAGATAATTAATAATAATGACCATCATCATCGTTAATAAAAACAATAATAATGTGGTATAAAATAATTCACATAAAATCTTGAATTCTGTCAAGAATTTTCAAACTCACATTTGGAGAGATTAAAATGTGAAGCAACAGACTAGGGCAAGGCCTTGGTTAAGAGCACTCTTGAAGCCAGGCAGCCATGTGTGACAAGTCCCCCAGCCCAGTGTCACCATGTGTGACAAGTCCCCCAGCCCAGTGTCACCATGTGTGACAAGTCCCCCAGCCCAGTGTCACCATGTGTGACAAGCCCCCAGCCCAGTGTCACCATGTGTGACAACCCCCAGCCCAGTGTCACCATGTGTGACAACCCCCAGCCCAGTGTCACCATGTGTGACAAGCCCCCCAGCCCAGTGTCACCATGTGTGACAACCCCCCCAGCCCAGTGTCACCATGTGTGACAAGCCCCCCAGCCCAGTGTCACCATGTGTGACAAGTCCCCCAGCCCAGTGTCACCATGTGTGACAACCCCCCCCAGCCCAGTGTCACCATGTGTGACAAGTCCCCCAGCCCAGTGTCACCACCTAGTGAATCTCTTCAGCTGGGGGACTCCTCAGTTCCTCAGCAACAGAGAGACTGATGGGACTAGTCCTTGCTGAGACTATTTTAAACTTCAGTTTGTTACTAGGGGTAAAGTGCTCGGTACAGTTCTTGGGACCTAGTAAAGAGCACCTGCTATTGCTGTCACTACGACCTCATCAGCATCTGTGGCTGTGTAAATATGTAGCAGGACTAGCCCCACATCAGCTGACTTCTGCTTCTGGATTGATTTTTTTCTCAGCGCATACCTCATCATTCTACTTACATTGCTGTGACTTAATCGATGACTTGCAAACATTACTTAGGAGACCTCTGGCCTTTCTGTGTTTTTGAACACTGTGTAGATTAATTGGGGTTTAACGTATCTTTAACAGATGTTCAGCTAAATCAGACAAGAACTGGAAATTCCAGATAAGGTCTCCTTAAACCTTTGCAAACATATATACGTGGTCGACCATACATAGTTATAGAAACTCTTAGAGTACCCAGTTAGTTACATGAGAAACTGTCTGTTTACCATGGTGTCTGTATTAATATATCCTGTAAGTGGATCTAAAGTTCTATGTGAAAATTAACATTTCAACCTTTTTATTTACTGAAGTTGAGTCTGTTAAATCAGCTCCTCCCAGTCCCTGGTGTGTAGCTGGAGAGTTTCTCTCTGGGTCCCGCCAAGCCCTGCAGTCCCACAGCCCACTTATAAAATAAACACACAGACACTTATATTATTTAAACTGTTTGGCCTAATGGCTCAGGCTTCTTGCTATGTAGTTCTTATATCTTAAATTAACCCATATCTATTAGTCTATAAGTTGCCATGTGGCTTGTACCTTACTGGTACTTTACATCTTGCTTTTCATGGCAGCATCTGGCAGCATATTTCTGCCTCAGCCTTCCACCTCCCAGAATTCTCCTCCTCCTTGTCCTGCCTACACTATCCTTCCTGCCTGGCTACTGGCCAACCAGCATTTTATTTATCAATCAATCATAGCAACATATATTTACAGCTTACAGGACATCTCACAGCACTGGTGGGACCCAGAAGTAGCAGTATACTAGGGAAATAATATAATCTGAAAATTGAAGACTTCTGCTGCTGCAAGGGCCTGGCTATTTTGTAGACTATTTCATCCTTAAAATGCTGATGTGTGCATGAGACTTAGTGTTTTGGGTTTAAAGGACAGCCTCTAGTGCATACACTCCATGGCTTCAAGATTATTGTCTAAATTTGCTGCTGGCCCAAGCAAGCCCACATATAAATCCAAAAGTTCTAGGGGAAGAGGAGAAATATAATTTAAATCCCTAAACTAAATTCCTTAAAAGTCTTTGGCAAATTTATTTTTTCTGCCTCAGTGCACAGTCACATTAATCAACTAATGGAAATTTGTATGCAATTTTGTTTCCCATTATAAAGTGATTTAGGGATGTTGTGTGATTTTTAACCATTTTCATATTCTCATGTATGCATTTTCTCCAAAACTGGAAGAAAAAGATTCTTGTCGATTTGAAGCCTAATAAACAGTGGGGGGAAGTCACTGTAAGGTGTGTACAGGGTCTGCGCTATTGTCGCGACTGTTTTGTCCTTGGCAAGTGAGATGTCAGTATTGTGAAGTTATGATACTGCTCGTTGGTGCAATTATCATTGTCAGAGCACATCTTGGTTTCAGGGCTTGAGATGTATTAGCCATATAATGAGATGGTGAGTCTTGGTTTGTTTTCATTGAATATTGATCAAATACATGACTGATGCTATAAAAGATGAGCAGGTTTGATTACCCCATAATGCATTTCTCAGGAGCAGATAAACCATAATTTTAATTGAAATTCTGTTTTGCAAAAGAACCCTATGTTGTTATTTGAAAATCCTGTATGAATAGCATTTGAACATTTCTGGGAATGATGGTATGAATTCATAAGACACAAAATTATTTAACTTGCTACTCAGGAAAAGTTCATTGGAGCAAAATTTACATACTCTCTTTAAAGGCAAATAATTAGAACATGTGGGCATTTTGCTTTATGGATTATGTTAAATGATGTGAAATTAAAGCTTCCGCTTTATTTTACTCTGTTGAGATTTCCAACTCTGTGCACTGTTGTTGTGTCTGCTGTAACCTCCCTCACCCTTGTGGTGCACTGTGAGAGGAAGGTGTGCCCAGTACAGGCTGTTATATGTGCCCATCCACTATCCTGAATGAAATAACAAACCAAGGCAGTGTGAAGTTTCGTGTTCCCAGGAGGTCAGTGACTATCAGAGGCATTGCTCTTCTACCGTGCTCGCTCTCTCCATTATGGTCTTCGCTGAGGATCAGGACTAAAGTGTGGTAGAATATTATTTTAAGGTGTGTTACTTTGGTTTATGTTGCATTTGTTTAACTCTGTGAAGCTGTGTTACTGTGCCTGTCTAAAACACATGAACTGAACAGCCAATGGCAAGGCAGGAGAAAGGATAGGCAGGTCTGGCAGGCAGAGAGAATGTATAGAAGGAGAAATCTGGGAAGGGGGATTAAAAAGGAGAAGCCAGAGAAAGAGGAGGACATCAAGGCCCAGCCACCCAGCTACACAACCAGCAATGGAGTAAGATTTACAGAAGTTGGAGAATGGGAAAAGCCCAGAGGCAAAAGGTAGATGGGATAAGTTAAGGAAAGCTGGCAAGAAACTAAGCCAAGCTAAGACCAGGTATTCATAACTAAGAATAAGCTTGTGTGTGAATTATTTGGTAGCTGTGTGGCAGCCCCCCACCCCCACCCCAAAAGAGCAAAAACCTCCAACAGTACTAAAGCACTTAGCCAAAACTCATCTCTGCTCTTCCAGTGAAGACCTCTTTTCTCTTTTTCATGGTTAGCCCCAGTGGATCACTACACCAAACAAAGTTTCCCACTTCACTTCCAAAAGCTTTTCCAGAACTCTGCCTGCCCCTTGTCTAGAATGTAGAGACCAGCTCTTGACTCTGTTGTGCCTGGCAGCTTCCACCACTGCAGTCAGGGTAGTGGACTTCTGGTACCCTGAAGGAAAGGGAATGTGTCTCTCCACAGAGGCAGCATCATTCTGGTGATGAAGCTTATAATACCGTCAAAATAGGTTACATGGTCTTCTTTTGCAGGCTGTTAAAAAACATAACTGCCTGATGTATATATACTATTGCCTTGGGACTATGTTTTGGGTTAAAAGAAAAGAGTTGTACTTGTGTTTTTGTGAAACCTTTCATGGTAAGGTTGGGACCAGATAGAAATATAATTTAAAATGGTATACATCCTCATGTTGTTCCAAAGGGAGAGAGGAAAGGCAGAGACCTTGAATGACAAGGATCATGGGAACCAATACTCCTGAAACTAGGCATGTTATAGTTGTCAGAGAATGGCCCTTGTCACATTTAGGATTTCATTGGAAAGAGAATGCCATGTTTAAGGACAATCAGGAATCTTGTGAGCTCTCACTTACCGGAAATAACATTGTTATTTTAAGAAGCAAAGAGAGCATTAAGGATGTTCCATGACTGTCCTGTAGGCTGTATATTTTATTACTCTGCATGAATGAAAAACGGGCTTCCCACCATGCTGTAAAGAAACATGAAGACATTGGTATTGCCAAGTTCTGCCTCCTCCAACACTGTTCCTACACCAGCCATCTCAAACACACTCAAGGGACACTAGAAAACGCATGCTCACTTCTCAGTGAAGGTTTAAATTCCCAAAGTGAATATTAAGTTTGAGTTTTAAAATTTTTTTCCTAAAATAAAAAGTGTAAACTCTTGCAAGAATTCAATATAAGTAAAATATAAGAAAATAGAGCCAAATTGTGCATGCAAAATGTGATTAAATTTTAAGGCCAGGATTTACCCATCCTCCCCTCATTCCCTATAATGCACCCCATGTTAACAGCACCGATCTTATCAGCATATCTTTCTCTTTGTTCTCCTGCTGAGCATTGCTGTGATGGCAAAGATAACTAGTCAGCAGGGACTATATGAGACCAGGGTGAATCCTACATTGTATGAACAGCTATTAATATTTTAAACACTGTCTGCTCTCTGGCACTGTGGTATTACATCATTATTTATACAATGGAATCTGTCACTGATCTGAAGGTTTTGAGTGTTTTAGTATGCCAGTCATGAAGTGGGAGATATAATTATATTAATGCAATTAAAATGTACAAAAAGGTGAAGGGTTTTTTTTTTTACATTATTTCAAATGTTTCTGATATTGTCTGATCTAAAAATAACTACTTGATTAATTTGCTTCATAAGAAATATCTCTATGTAGGTCAGGATGAGATCATTTGAAAAATCTACTCCTCTGAGAACTTTTATGCCACACACACGTGAGTGCACACACACACACACACACACACACACACACACACACACACACACACATCTCATCTGGAGCTGCATTATATGGTCATTTTAGTTCTCAGAATTCAAAGCGTAGATGGCTGGAATGTGCATGTGATAATTCTAGGCTACTCTCAATAAATAATACATGTCATTTCTGCTTCACCAAGACTGTCACTGACTGCTCTAAATGACTTTCAATGCAGGGCCCAGCCTGCTCTCCCAGAGTGCACTTCAGCTCAATTCCAAACCTGAAGGGTCTTTCCAGTATCCGGCCAGCTACCATAGCAACCAGACTCTGGCCCTGGGTGACACAGCCCCTTCTCAGCTCCCAGCACGCAGCACACAAGCCCGAGCTGCCGCCCAGAGCTTCAGCCAGGTAAGGGTCCTTTGCTCTTTTGTGGGGGTATGCTCCAAGGGAGCAGATGCAGAGGCAGGGGGCACAAGGAATGTGAGCTCCAGAAGGTTTCTGTGGATGTGTCGGAAAACTTACAAAAGGTCCTTTGCTGTGAATGAATTAAAGAAATGTCAAACTGTGAGTGTAGAGTAATACAGAATGGGCAAAATTTTCTTTAGGAATGTCTGTGAGTTGCTAATCTTGTATTTCTGTTGTATGAATTTAGCTGCATGAATATGTAAATGAGGATATAGTTACCATACTTACACCTATCTGTGTTATCAGTAAATCAGACAATCTGAATTTCTGAGTTTAGCTGGGAAGAAGACACAAGTCTCTATCCTTTAAAAAAAAAAAAAGTCATGCAATTATTCTTTGAAGTTAATCCTATCAAGGAGCAGTGTAAACTCTTAATCAAGTATATAGAACTAGACTGTAGATAATTGTGATTATCTTAGGAATACTTACACTTTGTCAAGTCAGATTTTGAAGTATACTCTTAATTGTTTCTTTAAGGCATGTGAGTATTCTTACAATTTTACTGCACAAATTCATTATCTATAGTTAAAAACAACTTGGTGAAAAGCAGACAGATCTAACACATGGGGTACTCATGCACAGGGAAGTACACATGCACATGCACTTGCACAGGCACACACACACACACACACACACACACACACACACACACACACACATTCTCCTTTGAAAACTTTTATACCACCAAAAAGAAAATCGTGTGTGTGTGTGTGTGTGTGTGTGTGTGTGTGTGTGTGGCGCATCATTTTTGTTTTTATGATTTGGATGTATTATATATTACTTATTATATATTCAATCAATCCATCAGAATTAATATATCCTACAGTTATCTGTGGAAGTTTTGAGCATATTTTCAGCTGTACAAGAAATTCAGAACTTATAATGCTTTTGATCTTGGAGTGAAGGACCAACAACTCCCAATTTTTTAAATGAGGAGGTTAGTTACTTCTTAGGCACTTATTGAGTACTGTATTTACCAGGAAGCCCTCCCAAGTCCTAGGACCCATCACCGAGTTCTGTAAGCTTCTAGCCCATCTCTCTCACTGACTTCTTATTATTCACCCATATGTCTTTCCAATAAAACTGAGAGGTGCTTGAAATCCATGTAGCAGTAGGACCTCAAAGGCCATGTGGACCTACCTACACAGTGTATGTAGAGAGGTTAGATTATAATGGCCTCATGTAGCCACTACAGCCATCAAGTGGCATGCATTGTGCGTCTCATTTCTTAAAGTGAAGTCATTCTGATAAGTGTATTTTAAAATGACTTCTTTCCTCAAACAATGCTCTGACAGCTGTGGTTTTGTAAATGTTGCAGTCATGTGTGCTGGGCTGTAACAAAGTAGGTAAGAGAGAATTATAAAGCAGTTCATGGACTGGAATGTTTGACTCTCTGCCTCCCATGAAAGTTTAATCAGAAAGTGTTACTACATGGTAAGGATGTCACAGCTATGTATTTGGAGTCCTCCCAGTTGTAGTTTGAAGACACCAATGAGTGTGAGTGCTCAAGATACAACTTTAGCAGGAATCAAATGTTGTGGGGTGGAGAGGTGGGATCAGGAAGTCTGAAGACTCAAACCAGACACTGATGGACTAATGAACTCTTCCCAGCAGAGCTGAGATGGGAGTTGGCTGACTCAACTCTAAAAAGCTTACTGGTTATTGGTGATTGGGAGCATGATGAACTCCAGCTGTGTGCTGTATATGAGAAGCTGCTTTGCTAAATACCCCACAGGACTTGTAATTTCAAAGTAACAGCATAGAAACGCTGAACCAGAAAACTAGCAATTTAACCAAACTATTAGTGTTACACTCTTGGAAATAGAGCAACCAGGTCCCATTTCAAAGACATCTCATTCAGATCCATTGGTTTTACAAAGCCCATGTGATGTTATTCTTGTCAATATTCTCAATGGTGTTACATCTCCCCTTCAAGCGAGATTAATTTTTTGAATGCCCTGTCGTTAACAAGTGCTACAAGGGCGAGTGAGCCCAAATTGTGGCTAATGGATGATGAGCTGAGTAAGATCAATAATCAACAGAAAAAAAGATGTTTACCCATCTCTAAAAAAATTGTAATTCTAAAGTGATATGAACTGTTTCTGTCTTGCTCACAAATGATACCCCAATGTGAATATGAAGCAATGTCATCAATGTTTAAGATTCTGGTGTCAATTTTTAGAAAGACTCTAGTTAATGCAACCTCCTAAGAGTTTATTGAATGACCACCGCAGTAGGCCTTGGGGATGGGTTACATGCTCACCATATCCTCTCAGATCCTCATCAGTCACAAGAGTCACCATCTGACAGTTCTTCTGTGTTACTGGCTGGACTTTTTTTCCGATGCTAAGGGGAATTCATGAACTTGAACTGGAGGACAGTGGATGTACAGCCCACCTTAGCAAATGTCACATCCAGGAAATGATGTAGCCTGATTCACCCCCAGCCCTCTTTTCTCCATCCCAGAGGCTCTGCTCATCCAAGTTGCACACTTCTCACAGTTTTTAAGCAGGCTATGTGGATTCCTGCTCCCTATCTGCTTACTTCTTCTAAGCCAATGTCAGCTCTTATAAGCAGTCCTAATCAAATCAAGCTTCCCTCTCTTTTACTTCATCTGTTACCCTGTTATTCATTTCAAGACATTTATCCTATGCTTGTTTATGGCATGAGCCTGTGCTCTTGGGATGGCGAAGTATAGAAAATAGAGATGGTCCTGGTCCTTGGGGACCCTTTGTTCTAGCAGTATGCATGGAAATCAGAAAAATCAACACTTCAATTAAGCAATGTGCATAATATCTCATAAATTAGAAGGTGATGGTCACTGAAGGGAGGAAATGGACACAGAATAGGATGATACTCAGAGAGGAAAATAAAACACTATAGAATTTTGCAGAGGAGACATTTGGGTGAGGACACATAGGAGAGGTCTATGGTTATCCAGGGGTGATGAATGTAATGGCCTTCAGGTGGAGTTGTCTGGCATATTAATAAAAACACCACCACGTAGATCAGGGCAGCTAGAATAGGGTGCGAAGATTTGTAAAGTGACAGGAGACATAATGGATCATTGGTAGAGCTCATCTTTGAGTAAGGTAGAAGCTAGTAAAGAGTTCTCAGCAGAGCATGATGATATGTAAAAGTGACTGTCCAGTCAACTGCTGCATAAGAGATTCCCATTTGTGTGTTTCAATGAAGAGTGTCATCTACAGAAAATAATTTCTACATCCTCAGTAACTGGCCGAAGGTCCACCAAATCCCACCAGGTTCAGCCATTCACCATAGTGATACCACAGGAGCTTCTAAGTAGCCTGGAGAACAAGGAGTTAGCTAGCTTCTAAGTTTTGCTTGCTTCCTTGCATGTAAAAGGCCCTGTATATTACTTGAAATGCTGTAAGCACAACTTATGGCATAAAAGAACCACTCTGAAAATGATTTTTTTCTCATGTCTAAACATAAAATAAAATCATCCAGCAAGTCTCTCCTAAAAGAAACAAAATAAATGAGAAATACGAAATTATGTATCTGAGGATACAACCCTGGAAAAGTAGTATCAGAGCTGAGATATTTTTTTAAAAGCCATGCACATGTTTCCTGGAAGGACTGAAATATGCTCTGGCAATCCTGGGGAAATGGCCTGCAGGAAGCTGAGAATCATGTGACAGTTAGCTAAAATGAAACCACATAGTAGTGGACATTCTGGAAGAGCAACAAGCTTCTCAAGAGAACAAAATTCATCATTTCTTTTCAATCTGGCCTGTCTGTTTAATGTTACACTGACTTCCCGTCTTGTATGTCCCTGTGTATGATATATCATAATTATGAATATGTCAGTGTTCAGGTCTTCCAGAGGCAGATGAGTACATTGTTGGGACACTGACAAGTATGAGTGGTAGTGGGGTGGACCCTAAAGTCCCATCTGGTGCAGAAGAGGAGAAAGTTTCCAATAATCAGCCATCGTATTGATCTCAGCATGGGAAGGGCTACTCTTGCCTGCTTAATAATAAGATAAATTATCTTGAAGTAATGCTTTGATACACACGTTACCAGTACATTTGAAAAGCACAGCTTTGCCTAGATGTATGCCATGTAGACTGCACAGAATGCATCCAACATGCAGTGTTTAGAGGAGAAAGCATGTTGTTTTGTGAATTTTCCTTGGCATATATGTGGGATTCTGCTAGGAGGGTTGTGTTTGTTTGTTTGTTTTGTGTTTTTTGGTGGGTTTTTTTTTGATAGTTTAAAAATGCTTGCTTCTTATAAATCTGCATTTCTTCCTTGGCTTTCAAGTCTTCTCCCCTATTTTCCCTTTCTAGCATAAATATGTTTAATCTGGCTTTGACAATGGAAGTGTTTTGTATTGCAGAGAGTGTATGTTTGTGTTCCAAGCTAACATTTCCTTTTCTGTGCAAATATTTAGATTATTAAAATTGTACTGACAGGACTTTGTGCTGAAGTGAAAGTTTTATGTGATATATTTTTGCCAGTGTTCATGTAGACTTTAAAAAGATGTTCCACTAAGACACGCTTCCTATCTATTATTTATGATAAGTATTTATAGGATCTTTGTGCCATTCATTTGTGCTTTCTTCTCCACTTTTCTTCCTGTGGGGGCTTATAGAAATGGTCAGACATAAAATACTTACTAGCTATGACCCTATCGAATTTTCATTAAAGGGAGGATAAAGGACAGGAAAAATAAGCATCCAAGGATCCAAACATTTATAGCATCTTGTTTGTCCTAATGACATCTTTAAATCCTAAGGATTTACGGATTGGAGAATTGGAATACTTAGCATCTCCTGTTTGCATCGCTAGGGGCCCGATGGCTCTCAGTATCTCTGATGCGTCCTCCCATCCTCCCTCCTCCTCTTCTTCCACACCTTCTTTTTTTCATTAATTAAATTTTTACATTTATTTTATATCCTGACAGCAGCTTCCCATCTTCCCTTCCCCTCCCCCTTCCCCTCCCCTCCCCTCTGTCCCTCTCCCCAACCCATCCCTCTTCCACCTCTGTTCAGAAGGAGCAGGCTTTCCATGGGTGTCAACACAGTGTGGCCTCTCAGGGTGAGGTGCGACTAGGCTCCTCTCCTTGAGCTAAGGCTGCACAAGGCAACCCAGCCTTAGGAACAGGTTTCCAAAACCCAGCCAAAGCCAGGCCGTCTTCTTTCTCCTTCTCCTCCATCCTCTGTTCCTCTGTCCTCTGTCCTCCTCTCCCTTCTCTTTCTCCTCCTCCCTTCACTGCTTTCCATAGCTTTGGGACCCTCAGATAAAAAGTGAGCAGTGAGGGTAGTCTCCACGATGATCCACAAGGCGACAATGGGTCCTTTGGCCCTTTCGCTGAAGGAGAAAAACCATCCCCATTTTTCTTTTCAATAAAGTTGAATTTGTCGGTGAGCTGTTACCTACAGTTTTACTAGCCCTTCCTTTCCCACTGATGGTAACCGCTGTAGCAGTTAATGCCTTTGGGGACAGCGCAGGCGCTGTACATGGAAGCTGTCTCATCTCTTTATGTTGTTTATCAGTTTTTATCAAAGCCAGGACCCCTTGAGAGAATCACTAGACAAGCACCACATCATTTTTTGACTATTTCCAAAATCAAATCTTTCTTACAGTACCAGGATTTTTTTTTTTCTTCCTTTAAAATTAGAGGTTGGCCTTCCCTTCCGTTGATCACTGCAGAGGAAAAGTTATCAGATTCCTATGGACAGGGGTAGTAATGCACAAGCAAATCCATCACAATCCAGGGAGTCAATTCAAGGAACGTGACTGATTTGGGGATTAAATTTTCCTTACAGTTATATCTTATATAATGCTTTCATAAAACCATTTGCATTTTAGAGTAGGTAGGTTTTCTCATTTGAAAGGTGGGAGAGTCAATGGCTTTGTCCTTCTGTGTGTGAACTCCTGAGCTCTAGGCAAAATGCATCCTAAGAAACCACGATGCTTTCTCCAAAGCTTTAATTAGCACAGACAAAACTCTCCTTACTTAACTTGGAGAAATCAGTGTCTCCAAAGATGCCATTGCAGTGACTTGTCCTCTGGTTTCCCTGAGTCACTGGAAGGGTATGCTTCAGTCATCTCTTTACTGTCTGGCCGCTTTGACATCACCTAGACCACACTGTGTTAGGTTAGTTCCTGCAAATGTCAGCCCAAGGCCTTCCTGATGCGAGCCAGGGCTGCATTCCTGCACTTCCATTGACAGCCTGGATGTGGAGGTTCCTTTGAAATGTGCTGTGCAGACTTTCCGTCAATGACCCTCTGCTGACCCAGAAGCACTTGTGCTAACAGAGACTTAGTCCCCATCATTCAGAGCTGCCTTCAGAGGGGACACCTTTCATGACAGGTCTGCCTATGTGTCATGATCACAGGAAACTGAGAAAGGGCAAAATACAGTTAAAAAAAAAAAAAAAAAAAAAAAGACAGGAGACTGTGGTAGCCAGCTATTGAAGAGGCTCATCTTGGGAAGCCACCAACCAGTGACCTCAGGTGCCCATTCCTGACTTCACTGCACTAGCTGCCTAGCATTCTGGGCAAACATCACTCCTCTCCCAGAGCTGGGGTGGGGGGTGGGGGTGGGGCTTCTGACTACTTCAGCAAATTTGGCAGGTCTCAGTGTGTCCTCACAAGGACTGTCTTAAATCGGGGACCTGTTTTATAAGATGTCGTTTCATTTAGGGTCATGGTATACTCATGATTGGAACTCAAGGTTCCTAAGAGCTTGTTAGCTCTCAGGTCACTTGAGAGCTGGCGATGAGCACTGGGGTTCTTCTTTCTTCTTCTTCTCTCTTTTTGCTGTGCTTTGCTTTGTTTAGATTGTCAGAATTCCAGAAAAAGAGAGTAAAATAAGCACCCAAGCTCCAAGAAGGGTCCCCGTTGCGAGCTCTGGCCATCCCTGGCTCTTGTGCAGATGACTCAGAGTGAAGATCAGGAAGCAACTGTTTGCTGCTGAGGCCAATGCAACTTTCTGCACGAAACCCACCACATCCCCAGGGTCTCCACTCTTCCAAAACCGAACGGTGTCATGTTTATGACCCAGAGAGTACGACCCTAAAATGCAATGAAATAATACCACAGAAAAGGACTGATTCAAGAGAACTGCAGAACCCACTCTGAGAGCGCCTGTCTTACCATGCTTGGGGCAGTGCTCTGGTTAGTGAATTGTGGAGGCAGTGAGTGACCTGATGCATCAAGCTTGTGCTCTGTTTCAGTTAAAGCCTGTTTGGAGGCCATGGGTGCCTTGCCTGACTTCCATATACAATTGTCTTTCAGTAGCGATTGGACAAATGTATCCTCTTTTAAAACAGTTTTATCAAAGAGGTGTGAAACCATTGCACAATAACAGAGAAGGCCACAATAAACAAATAAGTCACACACACACACACACACACACACACACACACACACACACACACACAGAGAGAGAACATAAAATGCATAACTGTGGTATATTCTAAGTCTGTTCCAACTGAAACTTATATACAAAGAGATGAACTTTGGTTTCTGTTTCTGTTTTCTTGAGGATTTTCTAACAATAACAAGATAAAACAGAACTACCCTGGGCATGTGCCCGGATCAGCCTCCTGGAAGCTGTCCAGTCACATCACCTACTTGATAACTCTTTACCACTGTTTCCTTCTTAGTTCCAAAGAAGTGCATCCCCACTTTCTCAGGAGACAAAGTCACCTTTGTTCTGTTCCTAATCCAAAGAACGAGGAAGAAAGATAGAGGGAGGAATGGTCCCTGCCAGCATCCAGAACTGTGACCAAGGACAACCTCAGGGCCCATTCTGCTCCAAGTCCTTGTGAAATGTGTTTTATCATTATTGTTCCTTAAGGGCCTCTTCAACAATGACAGATTTCTTCCCATTATCATTGCTTATAAATATCACTATGGAAAGGAGTCCAGTCCTTAATTTTTAAAAAGTCCAAGTTTGACTGAAATCTAATTTTAAAAATAGACTTACATTTTCATTGTATGAACTCATGTTTGAGGTACAGCTGAACCCGCACAGGAGTGGGTTAAGTTCTTTACATCTATTGTGTATTGTTTTTAATTCAACAGTGGGTTATAATAAGCCATCCTATGAATTGTAGAGTAGGCTTGAACGGCAGCCTTATGTCTCCCAAACTGGCTAAGAGTTACTAAATGAATTTATGCAGTGAAACAGAAGTGGATACGTGCTCCCAGATTTCCATTTTTGCACAAATGATGAGCTGTTCTTAGACATTTATTACTCCATCAGCCACTGGGATGGACCACAGCACCTCTGGACCTTTTGTTATGAGCTATAGATGAGCTTGTGCAGCTGTGCAGCCCAATAAGGTAGTCTCCAGTTACATGTGGCTATGTAAATTGAGATTAATCAAGTGTACGCCAAATCCAGATCATCAGCGTCAGCTGACAAGCAACATTTTAAGCACTCAGTGAGCTTGTCTGCCCAGTGGCTGCCATACTGGGATGTACCAGTTTGGGGCATTGCCAGGCCTAGAGCAAATGGCCATGGTCATGCTGCTCAACAGGTACTGGGAAGGCTGGCATCCCAGGAAGGCCCAGCAATGGAAGCTTTTAAACAAATGGAAACAGCAGGCTGTGTAAAATTCACATTTCGGTACACAGTGAATAACACTGCTTGCCGCCTCAGAGAATATAAAATGTCATTACTTCTTTCTCCTTCCCCTTCTCCTTGTTAAAAATTCTAAAAATTTCACCAAAATCCTCCTATATGCCTATTTTTGACTTAGACACCTTTGCTTTCAAAATGTCTAGAGGTAATATGGCATTTTCCAAAATTTCTGCGGATTTGGGGACCTTTTCAGGAAACTACATAGATGTTAACATTCAACAGAATTAGTCCTCTCAGATTAGATGGTCAAACAGATCATCAGGAATTCAAGGTGTTTACAAACCATAGCTTTCCTGGATCACACATCATTCAAATACAGAAATATTGAGTAATTTTTCTATTTTATTAGTTAATTAGCTTATTAATTGAGTTAGTTGCCTTTTAAATTCATTTTTTAATTATCAAAATTTTCATACAAGTGAACTATATTTACATTATTTCCACCACTCTCTCTCCATGTTCCAACTCTTCCCATGTGTCACCTCTCAACTTTATGACCTCTCCTTTAATTATAATTGTTTTACACACACACACACACAAACACACAGATAACCAAGTCCATCTAGTATTGTTCATATGTACATGTATTTAGGGATGACCACTTGCGATTGGATAATCTCTTGGGGAGTTCATCCTTGGAGAAACCTGATTCTGCCTCTCTTCAGCAACCTGTGAGTCCTCCCCTCTCAGCAGCCTGTGAGTCCTCCCATCTCAGCAGCCTGTGGATCTTCATCTAGAGGTGGGGCCTTGTGAGATTCCCATCATCTGCATTGACATGTTGGGATGTCAACTTGTGTGATCATTTTGCAGATGTTGTTTAGATGATCTCAACCACATGGTTGAGAGTTCATGGGTGCAGTTTCTCTGTCACATATAAAAGACACTGTCTCCCAGCAGATGTCCTGTCTCAATGCTCTGGCTCTTCATATCTTACCACCCCTCTTCAGCAATGATCCTTGGACCTTAAGAATAGGGGCTGCATGGTAAATTTACCCAGTGGGGCTAGGCATACCACAGTCATTATTCTATGCATTGTGACTAGTTGTAGGTCTCTACTGTAGCCTCCATCTACTTTAAAAAGACAGTTACTTAAAAAATGTTTGCACCCTTGAGAGTTTCATACATGAACACAGTGTTTTATAGTCATACACACCCCTCACTCTCGAGTGCATTTGCCCCATGCTCTTCTCAGACCCCAAGATAATTTGTCCAACTTTGTGTCCTCTTCTTATTTGTTCGAAACCCAAGCAGTTCAGTGAGTGCTATTTGTGTGGGCATGAATGTATGATCATCCACTGGAACATAGACAACCTACCAGGGCCACATCCCTGAAGAAAACAGATTCTGCATCCCTCGCAAGCATCACCTTTCAGTATCTCCTGAGTGGAACCTTTTGATCTACTGTCCCATTCCTGCAGGTGCTGACTCTCCTCTGCAGGCAGCCACAGCTGCTGTGAGTTACTGCTGTGATGGCCCTGTTGTGTCTAGAAGACACCATTGCATAGCACCCCTCCCTGGTCTCTGATTTTTACAATCCTTTTGTCCCTTCTTCCTTAGCTTTGAGAGAAGGTGGTCCAATGCAGTTGAGGACTAAGTCGGTCACAGTTACTTATTCTTTGCACTCTGACCAGTTGTACATCTCCATATCAACCTCCATCCACTGTAAAGATACAGTAATAGCTGCACTTAAATTAGTTATATTTATCAGTATTTATTTAAAAGTATGCATCTGGTAATGCAATCATTAATGTAGAAGTTAATGATTAGTGCCACAGAAGACATAACAAAGTGTTTTCTTATAAGAATATAGGGTGTTTCTATATTCTCATTTTCTCCATCATTATCTTCCTGTATGAAGCTCTCTCACCACTTACTAGCTGGATACCAGGTTGCAGAGGTCGTAGTCAACAATGAACATAGCAGATCCTCAAAAGGAAAATGTCTGTGGGCTTGTCAGAATTTTTTTAGATCAGTACCATCTACCTCCCTTGGCAGACTGTTAGAAATGCCAATGTCAGGACCCGTTTCAGACCTTCAGAACCAAACGGTCTGCTGTTGTTGGTTCTCAAAGTTTGGTGGGGACTCAGTCACCTAGAGAGCTTGTCCAAACAGAGGTAGCTTGGTTTAGAGCAAGGCTTCTGTTCTCTTCAAGGTAACACTGCTGTTGCTTTGTGAATAGGCAGTACCCTCTGAAAACCACAGTTCTAAGAACTGGTTCTCATGTGTGCTGGCCATTGGAATCTCCTGGGAAGCCGGGTCACTGGCCTTTTGCTCAGGTCCACCTTCAAGGTTCTAAGTTAAATGTCTAGAGTAAGTCATAGGTGTTCCAAAATGTTTTTAAAGTTCCTCTGGCAATGCTCACCTACAGTTTGATTTGGGATGCCTAGTCTGTTAGGTTCCATGTTCAGAAATACTGCTGAGGGAAAAGCCCCCAAGCATTTCAGGGTGAGGTTGGACCACAGCTCTGAGATATAGAGAGCTTCTGCAGATCTTGTACATTCTTGAGTTTGGATTCTCAAGGCCAAAGCCTGGGTCATGTTTGTGAGCCACTCTTCATTTCCTCAGCGAATGCCACCACAGTCTCCTTTGTGGGTGAGATCCTGTTGTGGTTGCTAGAGAGACTTTTTGTGCAAATGCATGGGGCTTACATTCTACGTTGTCTCCTACTGTTACACTAAAAATAATTCCAGTTCAGGTTGGGATACATAATGTACTTATGAAATTTATATTAAACATACTCATTATATATAAAAACAAATGTGTGTGAGAGAGATACACATACACCTTCCACAGAGAAAGTCTCTTAACAAATGGTTATCTCCCTCACACAAAGCTGTGCTTAGAGTGTGTGTGTGTATGAGTGAGTGTGTGAGCATTTATGCATGTGCATGTGCCTATGTTGGGGTGGGGTCGGGAGACAGCTTCAAGTGTCCCTGCCTCCATTCTGTACAACCTTCTCCCCAAAGGGTCTCTCATTGATCTTGAATTCTCCAAAGAGGCCACGCTATGTTGGCAGGCCATTGAGTCCCAGGGATGCTTAAACTGTCTGCCTCCCTAGTAAACACAAACTCCATTTGCCCCACCTCCTTGAAGGTGGGTTTTAGGGATCAAACTGGGCTCCTCGAGTTCATGAGGCAAGATTTTACTGGCGGAGACGTTTCCACAAGTTCTAACTTGTCCTTAACAAAGGAACTTGATGCTGCCCGGTTAAACCCTCAGCATTTCTCCTGACATCCCAGAGACAATTTGGAATGCTGTGCATGTGCAGATCATGCCCAGCCTCCCTCTTGCCAAATGCCATCCCAAAGGGCAGAGACACAACTGAAATTTTCTGTGGAGAACACGTATCTGCTCTTCCGTCCCTCTTCCCGCCAGCCCCTTGCTGCCCTCCCGGCGGAATCGGCACTCTCTGTTCCCAAACCCTCTTTTCCAGCTTCTCTCACACAGTGGAGCAAAGCGGCCAGCTTTGCACACCAGGGACTCCCCAGACCCTTTCTCCTCCCCTGAGGGGAAGCTTGGAGGCTCAAGACCTTCTTCCCAGAAGTGCTTGACGACGACGTAGTTGTTTTCATTATGATGCAAATTTGTCTCTGAGCAAAATTCAAGGAAACTGCTTTCCCCTCCCAGGATCTTTGTAACTCCACCCTAGCCCTTGTCTTTTGTGTTCTTCTAAGTAAAGGAAAGCAACTGGCTTTCAGTTGGAAGACAACTGTAGGGGGCTCCTAGGAGCCTACCAGAGAGATACACTGAGCCATTTAGAGTACACTTTGAAAATCCACAAAAGAGAAGTGCTTTTTGTCATTTCAATTTTAATTCATCTGCTTCCTCTGGATATATATATACACACATATACTGAAAAGCCAAGCTTACTCTTGTGAGGTAGCATTTCTCCCTCTGTTTAACTCTTGCCCACAGAAAGAGTCTTAGCGGCAAAGCAGCAGAATTAATTCTAAGAAGTACATCTCTTGCATCCTCCATCTAAGTATACAATTCGGTCAGTTTTGGGTAGCCGAAAGTGTGTCTCCTGAAATAATGCGAGCGTGGAGTTTTCATTAAAACTGCCAGATAGGGAGGGCGTTCTGGGAGATCACCGGTTGGGTGGCCTTTAAATTTTTTTTTTTTTTTTTTTTCTGTGACTAAAACCTCTTGGAACGCTGAGCAGAGGCATGCCTCTCCCCCGCTGTCAGCCTGCCTTTGCTAGCCCTCTCCTTTCTCCTTGGAAAGGAGCCTGGTTGGGAACGGACTGGGGTGTGAGTTCGCATCCCTCTCCTCTCCTCTCGCTGCCTGGGCTCCCGGGGCTCTGGGCGCAGAAGTTGTCCTTTGCAGCCGGGCGGGGCGGGTGGGCGGCTGCTTCTCCACCACTGAGCGCGCGTGTTCTCTGCTCTCCCCGGCACAGGGCACGACGGGCCGCGCGGGGCACCTGGCGGGGTCCGAGCCTGCCCCGCCGCCTCCGCCTCCGCGGGAGCCGTTCGCGCCCAGCCTGGGCAGCGCCTTCCACCTGCCTGACGCGCCGCCCGCCGCCGCCGCGCTCTACTACTCCAGCTCCACTCTGCCAGCGCCGCCGCGCGGGGGCTCCCCGCTGACCACCACGCAGGGCGGCTCGCCCACCAAGCTGCAGCGCGGAGGCTCGGCCCCCGAGGGTGCCGCCTACGCCGCGCCGCGAGGCTCCTCGCCCAAGCAGTCGCCCAGCCGCCTGGCCAAGTCCTACAGCACCAGCTCGCCCATCAACATCGTCGTGTCCTCGGCCGGCCTGTCCCCGATCCGCGTGACCTCGCCCCCCACCGTGCAGTCCACCATCTCCTCTTCGCCCATCCACCAGCTGAGCTCCACCATCGGCACCTACGCCACCCTGTCGCCCACCAAGCGCCTGGTCCACGCGTCCGAGCAGTACAGCAAGCATTCGCAGGAACTGTATGCCACGGCCACCCTCCAGAGGCCGGGCAGCCTGGCAGGTAAGGGAGTTGGCGCCCTTGGCGCAGCTCACCTGGGCGCATGGCGGGGACTAAGGGTGCTGGATCCAAGCAGCGGTCTGGGCATGCCTCGGGGACAGTTTTCAGATTCTGAGGCTGGGGGCGGGGGAAGGGGGGTGATGCCAGGGCTTGTCTGGAAAGACTGTCAGTCAGCATCCTTCTTTAGGTGTGCCTGTCATGTGGTCTCTCCGGCCTCTAACACCCGCCTGTCTTCCCTCCCAGGAGTCTGAAGACTTAAACCGAGCAATAAGGTTAATTTAGTAGGGCCACATAGACCTGTTGCTTGCATCCAGAGAGAAATCCAGTAACTATCGCAGTGGGTATGATCAGAGCTAGTTGCCAGAAAAAGTTAGATTTTTCCCCAAATCAGACTCTGAACTTACAAAGGTTTCGTCAAGCAGAGTAAAGTAACCAATAGGGAAGTGTCTTCAAGGTGTTACAGTTTCATTATAGGCGTGTGCAGGGTGGGGGGTGGGGGGGACTGCTTTCCCCTGCCAGATTAGAAGAGGTGACATTTCTCTGGTGCCTGTCTGCATCACAGACTAGGGTGAGCTGGGCGACTCTGCTGTTAGCAGCATATGCTCGGCTTAAAACAAGACACAGTGATTGAAAGACTAATGCTCTCTCCTTAAACACCTGACAAGTCATCTGGATTTATTGCCTATTTCTTCCCTTTTGGAAGTATTTGGTAATTTTGTGACTCTAGTAACAGATGCTGTGCTCATATGTTTCTTTTCTTGACACAAATAGATGACTGTGAAGATAAATAGAATAAAAAAAGGGGACTTGTTGCAGGCACAGGGCAGGTGGCCAGGGGCATCTTTAATTCAAACACAGTCACTGCCAGCATGGACCAGCCTAGCTTAGCGGGATGCAGGCTGGGATAGGCTGCCTGCTGAATTGTGTGCGAGGTGCGTTTACAGAACTGAAAATAGTCGCTCTCACTGTGTTGCCTGGAGAGCGGCATTTTGGAGGTAGGCCATCATTAATGCCCAAATATCTCTAATGTAGCCATTAGTTTGAAGAGCAGCCTTTGAAACAAGCACCAAGAGGTGGAGAAGTGAGAGGTCATAGGAGACTAAAACCCTGGGTTCATCATCATCATCACCCACCCCAGCTACTGTGGAGGAGAGTCAAGGAGTCTTGGTCCAGACTACTAAAGACCATTTCATGTCTGTGTTTACTTGATGACATAAGAGTGGTTTTGTTGTTGTTGTTGTTGTTGTTTGCTTGTTTGTTTAGGGGAGAGGGTCAGAGGGTGTGGCCGGGTAGCCGAATGTGTGGGATCTTGAGGAAATATTTAGGGAATGGAAATACGATTAACTAAGAATTGTCCCCTGTATTGTTGACTCTAGAAAAGTGAGTAAATTTTGAAAGTGGTTTATGCTTTGATGTCTGCAAAGAGTTTTTCAAAGTCTTTGCTGCTGCTGCTGCTGCTGGTGGTGGTGCTGGTGGTGGTGGTGCTGGTGGTGGTGTATAAGCATTCAAGTTTCTGTTGGTTAGAGGTGAAGACACTTCTCTGTTTCTCTGGCCAGGAAGAGCGTTCCATTTGACCAGTCCTTTCTCTCCCATCTATTCCTCTTATTTTCTGGCCATATCTCATTTTTGCTACCTAGTGAGAAAAAAAAAAAGATTCAATGTGCCACTGAAGAGTCTTAATTTTAGAGTGGCAATGAACATTTTAAATGTTTGAATTCATTTGTTTAACATACATGTTAAAATATTCATTTAAAGATTTCTTCATGCAAATTGATACTGGTGGTTTGAGTTCAAAATTATCCTGTCAGAGTGTTTGAACACTGGATTTGGATAAGATTTCATGTTCTATTTAGAAAATAGAGACCCGTGGCCCAAGAGAAATATAGGAGAGAGACTGTGGTATGTGTGCGCTGACAGATATCAGAGCTTTCATACTCTGTGTGCGATGCCCTGTGTCTGAAACCATTCCAGGCATCATAAAGTTGGGAGTCACCTGGTCTGCTTATTGAAAGATCACAGATACATTGAGATTACAAAGTAGATTTTGTCTCAGCAGAGCTGTGAACTGAGAGATCTGTCCCTGACAACTACAAGTATCAATAGAGGCTAGTGACACACGTTAGGAACTAAGTTCACAGTTCTTCGCCATGTGTCTCTTCTGTACCACCACTGGTTCGGTCTCTGGAGATTATCCTGAAATCTCTAACCTCCTCTCAAATAGAGAGGACAGAAAATTATTAAAACAAACAAACAAAAACCACTTTCAATGAGGTGGCTAAGGAAGGTTCTAATCAGGAGGTGATTTTTGAGTCTTTCCTAGAGTGGTGAGCCAGCTAGCCGTATGGGTGTTAGGGAAAGGGTGTTCTGATAAAAGAAAGGGGAGTCCAAAGGCGTGGGGGGTGGGGTGGGGGGTGGGGGGTGGGGGATGTGCCTGGTGTGCACATTGGGGAAGCAGGAAGCAGGAGGAAGGCTTGGCCAAGGGATGAGCTTGGGACTTGGCCAAGGGGCTAAGCAGAAGGATAGACACATCAGGAAGGCCCTTTAAGACAAGCCATTGAGCAGAGGTGGCACAGCCCGGCTTGGTTTGCAGCAGGCTTATTCTGGCTGATCTGTTAGGAATAAAATGTGAGGATCAAAGGCAAAGGGAAGACTGTAATGTGGGAGTTATTACAGTAATCTAAGTTAAAGTTACCTGTGGAAACATACTTCATTGAAGGTGACGAACAACAAGCCGTGTGTGTGTACACTCAAGTGCACATGCCAATGTGATTTTCTCATGAGCTAGGTGATGATAGTAAGAACAAGATTACCAAGAAAACAGAGTTTTAATGACAGAGGTGGAGCAGGTTCCAGAAGCAGCTGAGTAGGTTTAGGGCATGTGGACTAATACTAAGACCTAGGTTTTTGCGTGTGATGGCATTCTGCCAGAATCCCAGTGCACATGTCCCATAGAAAGTTGGGTAAGTGGGTCAGAGTTTTATTCTGGGCTTGTTTTGTCTAGCCAAAAGGATGTCAAGGATTGCAAAATGCTGTCTAAGGATTTCAGGCTGTCAGTTACAGAAAGCACTTGGGCAGGCAGTAACACATCCACCTTCTCTACTGGGTCTTACTGGTGACCGAACTGAACTGTATAGAAGCTAGCCCAAGATTTCAGAATCTGGATTAAACCCAGAAAAGTGTAACTTTTTGGATCTTAAGTCGTTAGACACCCATGACTTCTTAGTAGTGTTCTTCTCTTATGCAATTATATCTCTTTTTATTGTACAAAACTGAGTGGAAATCAGTTCTGCATCACTGGAGGTCCAAACTTTAAACACCTGCCTACTTGATGTGGCAGAGAGGGTCATCTGCTCTTACCATTTGACAAGCAACTAAGGTTATATATATATGTATGTGTATATATATATATATATATATATATATATATATATATTGTATTTGTGCACTTCTGACTCATTACAAGTTAACTTTATTTATTTATCAGATAACCAACATGGGGGTTTAGAAACTGATGGAAAGAAATTGTGTTTTGCAATAGGCACAAAGCAGCTATGGTGAACTGGTGAGCATACCACATCCTGTGCTTAGCACGTAAAGGAGGCATCATCACTGTGTTCAAAATGTATAGCTTCGGTCAAGGAGCATTTAAAAACAATGTCTCCCACTGCAGTCTAGGTCATTATGGACCCAGGATGGTTCTTAACATACAGCAATTTCTCCACTCTGCCTCTGCCTTCACCTCCAAGGTGCTGGGATTACAGCCATGAGCCACCATTTTAATTTTTTTTTAAAATAAAACTGCTCCAATTTCAGCTTTAATGCCAATGTAGAATGAGACAGAGCTTAGTTGTGATGGGAAAATCCAGAAGGGACCAATTAGTGGGATCTCATATGTGCCTAGCCTGCTTCTTTGAGGAGATCATCCCAGAGTCTTAACTGTAAATGAGGAACTAATTCAAAATGTAGCTGAAGCTAACTCAAAGCATTGGTAATACATTTGTGGTGAGGGACAGGGGACAGAGTATCAGCACATCAGTATTTGTTCAGCAAAGTTGAGTGAGTGACAAGAAATGTCAGGTAAGTGGCCAGAGAGGATAGCACAGAGGAAGAGAAGTGGATCCCGCCCTAAAGGGCTTGTGATGTCTTCCTCTCTGCAGATGGTTGGCACGCCCATCTTTGCCTGCTGGCAACTGTTCTGGGAGCTCTGTGCGAGGTGGGTCAAGAATAATGGGCAAGCAAACAGAAAGAGCTTGAAATTGTTCTTTCCGCCTGGACCCAAGAATTACAACAATCTCCTGTTTCTTTCAAACCCCATGCTGATCACATAAATGATAGAGTAAGAAAGCCCTCCAAATGATACAACTTGACTTTGACATTGTTCTCCTGACAACCTCTTTGCTTAACCTAATTTTCTTTACATTGAGTTAAATGTATTTATCTTAATGAATAAATACATTAAACATGAATGATGAACAAAATTATACTGAAAATGCATTATACTATAAAGCATCTGCCAAGTATCACTTAGTGTGCCACACTCTGCAATGTAGGTATCACCTGATCTCCAACACCTGGTTGAGGTAGTGTGATTTTTACCTCCATCCCTCAGAATTGAATACTGAGGCTCAAAAGTGATGTATTCCTCAAGCAAATCTGCAATGACAGGAATGTCATTTAACCTGGACAGTTTTGATTAGAGTCTTCATAGTCTAAGCTACACATAATCCATGAGTAGAGGGCATTTTTTTCTGTCATTAAAGAAAAATATTAAGGACATAGATATTTTTTGCCTACCAATATAAGATTTTTAGTGCATGTAAATCTCTAGTGATTTTGAAGGAAGCAAAATCCTCTCAAAAATGTGTCAACATCCTATTGAGTATGACTTCATTGTACCAATTTCTGTTCCTTTTTGTGAAGAAAATAACATCTTTCATTTTCTGAGTTTTGAGCCAAATTAATCCTGTTAGAAATACAAATACAAGATGTAAATATGTATTGAAGTCGTCAAGCTTCAGGAGCTTACTTTGGGAGAGAAATAACAAATGAAATGTAAATTCTTAGCCACTGATTTCCATGGGAATTGCCCTTATATGGAGAGTTATTTAGTCAAGGCGTGATCATCTTATGCTCGAGCCAAATGGACCTAAACCATCCTGCTTGGAGTGGTTCAAGCACTGTAAACTCTGAGTTTTAACTATTTGGAGATATCATTCAGTCCCTGACTTACTGAGGCTCCCAGGTCTCATTCTTTTAGTAAACAAAATGGAAAACACTGGTCCAAGACCCTGTAGGATCTGATATGCCCCCAATGATTCCTGGAGGAGATGGTCCAGCAGCTGTCACTGGATAATAAGTTCATAGGGAATATGTTTAGCACTCAGCTCCCGGGATTCAGTCTAGAAGCAATGAGATGCCTAGCTCCTCTTCTTGAGATTTCTCTTCCTGGAGCTGATGGTTTCCTAGCCTTTGGACAAGAGTAGGATGCATCTCATGAACATCTGCTCACTCATACACTAGACATCAATGAAAATTAGGCCTTAAAAAAAAAACCTGTTCAGATTTGCATTTTCTGCTTATTATTAGATCAGCCTGATATCTTAATCAATACCTTAACTTGGTGGAGGAGACATCCTCTCAGCTGCAACATCAGCAGATCTCTTAGGAAGAGACTCCTTGGCAGCTCTCCAAGCCAACAGACATGTGCGTTTCCCCTGGCCAGGCCCCTCACCCGACCACCCTAGGGCTTTTGCTCTGGAAGAACAGTTCCTGCCTATGACATTTGAATCTGTGGAGAATGAATCTCTCTCATATATGGTGGGTACACTCTGGGATTCCATGTCTCCACCACTAGGGGTGTGCAGACCATTTACCATATACTTACCTTCTCCTTCAAAAACTCAGCATCCCTACTTTACAGTAAGGCAGCCATAGTCTTACTGTATCATTAGCAGCTCATATCATATGTTCCCTTACCCCCAGGAAGGCAGACACTGGGCTCCAGCATGCTGTCCTTCCTTTGTGCAAGTTAGCCCTGTCTAAGTCTTGGTCTGCCCAGCAGTCCAGAATTCACAGAAGAATCAAATGCTCCTTAGTTGTGAGTCAAGTTTATGTTGCATCTGCATTCCAATTTCCTTTCTCTCAAATCAATGTCCAGGTCAAACAGTAGTGGACAAAGTGCTACTTTCAGCATCCTCTTCCAGGAAGATCATTGCTGCAGCCTTGAAACTGAGTTCACATTGCTTGAAGGCCCAAGAGGCTTTGCTACTGTTTTATTTTTTTATGTTTGACTCACAGATAATAGTTCCTCCCCTCCTACCCTTCCCACCAACCCTGCCAATGAAAATGCAGTGAACATATTTAACTTGTTTGGGAAAGGGACGTGGTATCTTCATATTGAACTATTGTAATACAAATAGTTATCCAAATACAATACAATAAATAGTTATCCTATTTAAATAAACGGGGAAAATCGAAACTAAATCTTAATTGAAATCACAAGGAGTGGTTCAACAGGTATCCTCTGCCTCGCATTTGCTGTCCTGTTTCTCACACACCATCCCCAAATGCAGATGTAAGGATATAACAGGGGACTGAAGTCACAAGAGAGACAGAACATAGACTCCAGTGTCACTAATAAGCAAATAAAGAGTCTTGTAAAAACTGAAAGTTAAGGGTCAGAGTCAAGCTGGGACTTCTGAGGACTCAGACATGGAGCTGAAGATGTGGGGGAGGAACTGAAAGTTAATGTTTGTCTTGTTCAGTCCTAAATTGGTATCCATCTTTTCCTCTGTGACCTCTCTCCTGCCAGAATGACGAGGGCTTACTTCAAGAAAAAAAATAGGAGTATTATCTTGAATAAACCATAACCAGTGTGAGATTTAGACTCCCGATTCAGACATTGGCATCCTGAGTGAAGTTCAAGTCACATAGACACATACAGGGTTGGGAGGAATGAAGAAGAGGAGGCTGCTTACCACCCATCATTATGAAGGAACATGGTCATCATGCACGACCCTCCCTCTTGATCATAAATTCACATTTGGAAACCACACCTATCAGGAAACACTTCTCTTCACACTGTGGAAAGAAACTGCCTCTGGGTTTTTCTTCTTCAAATATGATAAATTAACAAGGATTACAGAGGAATGGGAGAGAATTATTGCCTTGAAAAAGAAGAGACTAAAATAGAAAAATAAATTATCTCTTAAAAGAAACAGATAATTTAGGGGATGTAAGAGATTAAAAGAAATAAGCAAAAACTTTAGGTCTGGCGTTGAAGAGGATTTAGGAAGATCTTGAATTCATTAAATAAAAACTGAATAGGATATGTAGAAGGAGCAAACAACATGAAAATCCTTCCAGGCTGTAAAAACATAACTCATAAAACTAGAAACAAATGATAAAAAAAAAATGACTGGGAAATAGCTAAGGAAATAACCCAGAAGATAAAGAATAAAGGGATAGACAGAAAACATAAGAATAATGCAAGAAGAGACAAGACAACTTCAGGAGATAGAATACATGACTGGGGTCTCAGAAAAGGAGGAGAGGAGGTAAATTATCAAAGTCAGAAGGAAGAATTCCTCAGGGCTCATGCCTTAGTCAGAAACACCTTGTACTAGGAATTGAAAGTGTTCCTTGTTCCACATCATGAAAATTCAAAGCACCAAGATAAAAAGACCCAGCACCTCTGGAGAGAAATAAAAGCCTTTACCTGACTAAGCAGTCACAGTTTTGGACAGCAGAGAATAAGAGGTGCTACCTGAGTTGCTAAGGGAGTAATTCTCAACCCCAAATCTACACACAACCTGTTTCCCAATGTGAAGGAAAAATCAAACATGCTCTTGCATGCAGCGTCTCAGAAAATCCGTCTTCTAGGCACACTGTCCTAGAGAAGCTACCATATTTAAAAAACATATCCTAGAGAAATAGAAGCATGAAATGGCAGGAAACAGTATCCAGAAGTAAAACATACTGATGGGCAGAGCAGTGAAGAGAAGTCCAGAGAAAGGCCCCAGGCAGCAGGTTAGGAAGCCAGAGAAGGAAGACTCGACCCAAGTCCCAGAGGATCTGTGCAATGTCGGTATCTAAGGGCAGAAAACATGAAACAACAACCAGCTTTGTTGTAGATGGAGAAGAAAGAGTTGTTACACTCCATGCAGTTCTGTACATCCAGAAGGCAGCAGTTGAGAGATTTAACATGTAGACAAATGTATGGGCTTACAGTTCCATCCCTTCTTAGCTCTGTAATGTTGTGCCATTTCACTACAGCCGATGGAATTTAAAGAGCATGACTTTGATGCCTGGCATTCTTCTCTGGGCTGGGGACTCACCTGTGAGCACCAGAGGCCAAAGCCCTGATGTTCTCTCCGGGGTCAGATGTGAACAACCATGGGATTGCAGAGGTCAGAGATAGAGCAGCTGGGGACACTTCACAGAGAGATTATCATTGGAGCAAACCTTTGAAGGAAGGAGAGAGAAGCACATAGATATTGAGAAGAGCATCTGAGACAAAGAAAAGAGGTCTGAGGGAAATCGTGCACTGTCCTTTGGGATGCAAAACTGGATTCCTCAGATTGTTGGCTCTTGCTCTGCAGTGTAGAAAAAAGGAAGAATGACAATTGCAGTCTTTAAAACATCCACTGGTTTAGTATGTCCACAAGTTAAACAGGCTTTGTTTCCAAGAACATCAGTGTCTACCTCTTCTGGGCGTTCAAATATACACAGGTTGGAACCCAGAACTTCAGACTCATAGGAAAGACAGAACTAACTTGTCTAATACAGCTTGATGTGAGAAGGGATCTGATTGAAGGAAACCTAAGAGAGAGGCATATGGAGGGTGAGTCAAGGGAGGGTTGTTAAAAGAGGCAACTTTCAAGGTACATGTGTCACATATATCCCAGAGGGAAGACTTACATAGTTCCACACTCAAGTGAATGAATGAGCAGAAGATTCATGAGTCTCACGGACAATGTCTTGGCTACAGTAGTTCATTTCCTGTTGACATCACAGTATGCTTGAATTTGACTACAAAGAAGTGTAAGTGTAACCTCATGAAGGGTTCCATCATCAATTTGACCTCTGTTGAGAACCCCTTAGGTGATGTCATTATGTGGCAGGTGACCTCAGAAGGACAGCGTACAGGAGGAAGTCACATGGTGAGGCTGGAAGCAAGCGATTCGGGAGCCATGTTTTTTGTTTTGCTTTGTTTTTAACAATCGATTGACTCAGCATCAAACCCAGGTTCCACAGGAACTCCACAGGCAGTACTCTCAACGACTGACTTGCTGTACACCTAAGCTGGGCCCCGCCTTCTATAGTTTTCATCATCACCATCAGAACATACCCATTCCTAGGACCAAGCTTCCAACATGTGACCCTTGGAGACAAACTATACCCAAACCAGAGCAGAGCCACATTACGTTTTGTTTTGAAAGCAAGCGCCGATTTTTATTTCTGAAAGAATGAATTCTCTAGAAATCCAAATAAGATTCTTTGCATTACCCTAAGGGTCCCCGAGAGAATGGGAATGAATACTGACAGCATCAGAGACTGGAGGCAAAGTGAGGGTATGTGAGGAAATTAAAGAGGAATCAATTAAAAAGGGATTGCTTCTGGGAACAGAAAAAGGAACCAAATGCCAGGAAATTTCCTTGTCCTTTGAGAAATAGGCTGCCCATTGAATGAGCTCCGTGGTTTGCTGGTACTGTAAGTGTTTCTTCAGGGCTGCAGCGAGATGGCTGGTACGCCAAGCATCTGCTAGGAAATGCTTTTCTGTCCTATCTAGAATGGCAAAAAGAAACCACAACACGGGAACACAAAGGCTTAGAAACAGGAATCTGTGTGTAGCCCCAGGACTGGAGCTGGATGTGGCTCTCCAGCAGCCAACTATGGGGAAAGTTTAGTTGACACTGGAGTTGTTGGTGAGTTTATCCCTAGCTTTGGAGCCTTTTACCTTTGATTCTTAAGTTAATGGGACATCAAGGAAAGAAATAGAATAAGTACACATATTCCCTGCAGATTAACTCAGGTGGAAGTATCTAAAATCTCTGTGGGCTGCTCCAAGTATATGGGTCATTATACAATCACTATGGGGAGCACTAACTTGACACCAAGAAGAAAAAGGCAAGGCAAGTAATGGAATCTCTGTACATCTATAACATGATATCATGTCTCTTCCAATAGATGTCAAGTCTACAAATGTTTTGGCTGCCTATGGTAAACAAATGAGTGAGTGAAATTGTTATAGTTGGTAAATAACCACAAGCAATGTTCATATTGACCAAAATAGGAATATAAAGGTATACCAGATTGTGTTACTTAGAATTCATGTTACTATCACTAAAATATCTACAATGAAAGAAAGGAAAAAGAAAATCTCAAGAGAGAAAGATTAATTGAGCTCCCAGTGTCAGATATTTCTGTCCATCCATCCTATCAGGAAGAGCTTGGCAGAATGAATCACCTCACACCAGACAGAAAACAGGATGATGAAGTGATAGGAAGGAGCCAGGGCAAGATGTCACCCCCTAAGGAAGCACCCTAGTGACGTACTTCCTCAACTCTGTCTCACCTTTCACAATTCCTCCTCGCAAGCTTCTATTGAAGTCTTGACTCCACCAGTGAATTAAACCATCCATCAGGTCAGAGTCCCCATGATCCCCATAGGAATAGCCAGAGGTGTGTTTCACTGATCTCCTGGGTGTTTCTGAATCCTGTCAAGATGGTAACCAAAATTAACTATAATACAGATTCTGCTTAACATGAGCAAAATGATAGAAATCAACAAAGATGAGCCAAAAGGTGACCCTGTGGGATATTTTCCTGTAGGGAGATAATATCTGTTCCTTTACCTCTGAGCTTCACAATTCTCTAGAAAGTGCCTCTGTCTTTCTTAGGTTTCTGTGTGGGATGTATGGACACCTATAAAGCAGGTCATGGAATACTGTAGGTTCATCAACCAAGTGAGCATCCACAAGTATAACCCTGGGAAATAAGATTCAAAAATCAGACAGTACCTGTTCCATATTTGTAGCTAGAGTTTTTCTGCCTTGCCCACAGTTAGGACAAATCTCTGTCACCCACCAGTCCCACAGCTGCTCAGACCCAACCAAGTAAACACAGAGACTTATATTGTGTACAAACTGTATGGCCGTGGCAGGCTTCTTGCTAACTGTTCTTATAGCTTAAATTAATCCATTTTTATAAATCTATACCTTGTCACATGGCTGGTGGCTTACCGGTGTCATCACATGCTGCTAGTCATGGCAGCGGCTGGTAATGTCTCTCTGTCTCAGCCTTCCGCTTCCCAGAATTCTTCTCCTCCTTGTCCCGCCTATACTTCCTCCTGCCTGGCCACTGGCCAATCAGTGTTTTATTTATTGACCAATCAGAGCAACAGATTTGACATACAGACCATCCCACAGCACTTCCCCTATTTTTTTTTTTCAAAAAGGAAGGTTTTAACTTTTACTCCACATTGGGCGCCAGATATTGGTGAAATTATTAAGGCCACTCCATGTAGTTAAAAGGAAGATTTATTTAGTGGGTGACTTACAAATGAAGGAATAGGTAGATTGCGGGGGTCTGGGGAAGGTGTATCGCAGTCCAGCGGTGTTCTCTGGAGCTCTGCTCAGTCAACCTCCACCGTCTAGGGTCCAGGAACAAAAAGAGTGCTCTCCCATCCAGGTCTCGGGTCTCCAGACGCCTCCCTTGGCCCTGCCTCATAGGTGTGACAGTTGCCAGAGTCTCAATGGGGGTTGGAACTTCCAGATCCAAGCTGGAATGGCTACCCACTACACACATTACTCCTTGACCTTATGCAGTATATTGTGGACCTTTCAGGGACCCAAAGCAAAGGAAGTCTAAAGAAAACCATTCAATAATTTTACCAAGGAGCAAGTTTGAGCAAGCCATTCCAGTTTCTCCTTACTGTGTAAAATCTCTTGCAAGAGACTTTCCAGCCTTGGTTTCTGCCTGCTAGTCCTCCAGTGCCTCTGAGCCCAAGGCAGTGGGTTTCTGCAGAGGTAGAGTCAGTCATGAGCTTTAAACAATTGTTTGTGACTCCAGCCTTAGCTGTTTGTGTATGAACTGGCAGCATGGTATAAGGAGGTGGAAACACTCCCCCCCCCCCCCCCCCCCCCCCCCCCCCCCCCCCCCCCGCCCCACTAAAATGAAGATGCATATACTTCAACAGTTACTGTAAAAAACTGAGGTCATTGTTCCTTCTCCTTAAAATGAAACATGCATGCAAACACGCACCATGCATGTGCTATAGGTATATTCTCATCCGTTCATGTTTGAAGCTCAGCTGGCTAGATATAGAAATTTCATAAATGCATCCATGTTGATGTATTTATCTATTTGAGTTGCTATAACAAAATACCACAAATGTCATCATTGTATACAGTGGAAATTTACATGTCACAATTCTGAAGGCTAAACGATCTAAGACCAGGGTGGTCCTAGTTCAGTGTGTAGTGAAGCCAACTTTTGAGTTCATTGAAGTGGCCCTGAGAGATCATTCTAAGGCTTATTTTACAGGGGCCAAAAATCTCAGGAATGAGGGCGTTGTCTCATCCCTGCTTAACATCTTAAGTTAGACTCAACTTCAGAATCTGTGGAAGATGCAAGCGTAATACCACAGTCTCCGATTAACTTGTTACTGCCACATACTGACAAATAGCCCCCACTCTGGTTGACAATGCACAGTAGCATTTACTCCCTTGTGGAACTTTCTATCCTGGAGAAGTGGCACTCATCCCATGGGATACTCTCCTCAAATGACTGACAGCTCATCAGTATCTTTTCTGAATAGAGACATCTGAACAATGGGATGGGAGCACTTTAGCCAGACACTGGTGCTTTTTATGTATTCTGTGAAGAAGTTAGTGTTTTAACAAGGGAAACCTGCATTCAAGTGACAATGGTATATGCTCAATCCAGAAATTAATCAACCTTTAAAACATGCGTGCTCAAAAACGCATGCTAGACCTTTTAGAAAAGAATCAAAAACAAAGACTGAAGCCTCCTGGAAACTCCATATTTCACTGTATAATTCCTGTTTTCTCAAAGACGTTTTATATACCACATTCTGTATAAGCAAAATTATCAAAATTAATAAAACATCAGTACATGGAGAGATTATAAAATGTAAACATAGAGGATAATGAATCTACAAGGTCTATATCTGGCACTTGCTCTCTGTAAATTATGTTGTAAGTTAATGTGTCTTTTTCTCATAGAAACCACAAAGCTCCCTCTCTCCTAGTGAAATCACTACAGAAACATGTGTTGCACTTATGTGTTTTGAAGCTCAGTGTCTAATTCTTAAAGGAAATTTGTACAGCCTATGTATGATATATCAAAAGGAATCTAACGAAAGGCTTTTGTTTAAGTTAGGGAATGTAAACGATCTCCAGTCACATTTTAAAAATTGCACCCCAATGTGGTTTTGTACACCTTTAATCCCAGTACTTGGGAGGCAGAGGCAGGTGGATCTCTGTGAGTTCAAGGCCAGCCTGGTCTCTTTAGTGAGTTTTAGGCCAGCCAGGGTTTACACAATGAAACCTTGTCTCAAAAATCTCAAAAAGCAAACAAGTAAAATTGTAATTTATGACAGAAAACATCTACCTGCTGATTCCCCCTTTTGTTAAGCCAACCTCTTCTTCTTTCCACTCTGAGAGTTTCCTTTGTGTGCTGGAGCAGAAGCCACAGAACCCAAAAGGGAGACAGCCCTCTTCCCCTGGCACTTTGAATAACTAATGAAACTTGCCTTGAAGTCTCAGCCTGTCTGTGCTGCTTAGATATGAAGACATACTAGGCCCACCTTGTTCTGGATATCCTTCATGGAAATTCCCAGGGTTATCTATAATAATTAGACCTGGACCCAACAGTTCAGATGTACTATTCAGGAATGCACCAATGAGGTATTCCAAAGCAGCAATTGAAAAATAAAATGACACTCATTAAGTTTTATTCCCCTTGTTGATAAAGACGAGTTTTTGCATGAATATAAGACTGACCACTAAGAACTCTGAGAAGTGACTAATTACCAGGGTGTCAAATCATAGATTGCTTTTATCAGTAGTCAATTAAGACAATAAAAAGGAATCAGTGAGCTAGACTTGTGGTCCATTCCAGCCAGGAAAGAAATATATTCTGAAGCAAATTATAATAACTATGAAACTCCTTCCAGGTAAAAATTAAATTTCATAGACTAAGCTTCTTTGCTTGCAGATGTCCAAACATTTTAATTACAAGTTTTAATATAATTATGTTGCTATCTATAGAAGGATAATAATTCAACTCTCCCTGCCCTTGCCAGAAAAGGTTTGGGGTGCCTGGGTGGAGTCTTTTGAAGACCCTTTTGCTAGGCTGAGTCTGGAAGTTGCTTTGGAGAGATTCTGGAGAGTCCACAGGACATTCATGAGTCATGACTCGGTCTCCCCTGACTCTGTAGCCCGACTCAGAGACGCCTCAGAAGTTGATTTTCCCTGATATCACACTTGATGCTGTTCAAAGTCTTTTATCAAAGAACTGAAGAAGGGCAGGAGGCAGGAGGAGGCAAGAGTGTCCTGATGTTCATACTTAGTCCCTGCTGGTCGCGTCCCAGGGTTCCCAGCAGGAAGCTGTTTGCAGCACAGGGTAAGAGGTGCTAGGGGCCGAAGTCCATAGCCTTCTGTTGTTGTTGTTGTTCTCAAGGGCGTTGCTAGCTTTCCCCCAAAGCATCAGAAACGAAATCTCTCTCCAAGAACCACTGTCCATATCCATTCTGGAGTGGGTACTCCTGGGGATGTTCAGTAGTCCCCCAATTTAAGGGACTACTGAAGACTTAGCATTGAAAGTGCACCGAAGACCCTGCATCTTGCCTCAAATCTACAGTGACCATTAAAACCAGGTCACTTTTTAGAGGTACCTAGAAAGACCCAACTGTCCTGTTCACTGGGCTTTCTTCTGAGGCCCTCGTCTGGAAGGGGCCTCCTGTATAAATCTTCTCTTGTAAGTCTCAGAGGTCAGTGCTACACAGATATTCCCAGGGTGGGGAAATGCTATTTGTGCTTACAAAGAAAATGGAAGATAAAGGGACCTTTGTTCTACAGGGGGTGTGTGCTGTGGCAGTGCCTGGGGGACCTGCACATGCCCCTCTTCAGAACCACATCAAAATCCAGACAGCCTCAACAAAAACATCCCAGCCCATCCAGATTAAAAAAACATCTGCTTGGAAACAACAATGCCCCTGTTTTTCCCCTCCTAGAAATGACTCTTCCTTCAGATAACCATAAGCTTAACCCTCCAGGCTGTCTGGAGGAAGGGCCATTCTAGGAGAGACACAAAGAAATCACATGTGGCCCCCTGGTGTAGACCTGGCCTTATGGAGCCACACAGCAGCTACAGGATGAGTCATCATGCCGAGCAAAGCATGAGCATGCTGAGCCAGGCTGCTGGGCGCCTGCCAAAGTCCACCTGCGTGGCCAGCATCCAGCTACACTCTGTCCTGTGTTTCTGTTGAGGCCACTTGTGTTTGCTCAAAAAGGCAGGAGAGATTATGGCATTGATATGTCTGCCTCTAGCATTCAAGATGGGTACCTAATTTGAAGTCCTCTAGTGATCAGATGGTGTTCACAGCTAGACCAATAGCCTCTGTCTTCTCAACCAGAGGAGAAGCAGGAGCTTCCTCTGAGGCCTGGTTAAATTGTGCAACCTCAGGCCCTCAGAAGTGCTGAGGAAGAACCAGAATTTCAATCAGGACATTCTTATGCATGGTATTCTGCAAAACAAAAACCAGCCTAGTACCCGCCCTGGGAGGAGAAAACTGGCTTCAGGGACTGGTATCCCAGCACTACTGTATACCTGGTGTGTCTCCCTCGTTAGTGGCATCTTAGACAGTCCACACATTTCACAGTGGAAAGTAAAAATGCAATCATCAAACAGCCCGTCTTAAGAACATAGTGTCACCAGAGGTCACATTGCTGATGTACCCTATCACTCCTGCTTTGCAAAAGCCTGCCTTCCACTAACGGAATACACAAAAGAAACCCGTTTCCCTAAAGGTTAAGGAAGGAGTGCTTGGGCTTAGACAGGAAGTACAAGATCAAGAAACCTTGGTTTTACAGGAGACTAGATCACACAGACACCACCACTGTAGTGTGAGGACCAGCGATTTTGGTCACTGATTTTTTTTTTTTTTTTTTTTTTTTTTAAATTTTACCGGAAAGTGCTTGAGTCACAACTGGTGACTATTCACTTGGGAAAGGGAGTGATGGAGAATAGCAATCATAGAGCCTCATACTGGATAGCTCATCAGGAAAGTTGTGGGAAAGAACCCTGGGTTTTGTACACTGCCACTTTCTTCACTTCTACAGTCTCCTCCGTGTGTACACAAGGCCTCCATTAGAGCAGCAAAGCTGTATGATGTTCAGAATATGAAAGTGTACTCTTTATGAGATAGAGGAAATAGGAAGGATACTTTTTCTTTCCAAAAAAACAAATCACCACAGAACAGTTTTATATCATTACATTGAAATTATTAGGTTACAATGCAGTTTTATCATTGAATGCATATGAATTAATAATTTCCCTCACAAACATTGATCTGAAATATGGCTCTGAGTCTACATGCAAAATGCATCCATATAGCTTTGCATTTATAACACATGAGACACATTATCAGTGAATTCAATGAATTGGTGTTCATTTGCAAATAAAATTTTGTTCATGAATTTAACTCAGAAGACATGAAGATTATTCTGGAATTTTTTTAAATACTAAGATTAACTTTTGAATTAGCATAAGAGTAGGAAGTAAATTTGGGAATTTCAATTTGAATCAAAAGCCAAATCCAAGAAGAGAACTGAGCTAAGAAGGAAGAGCATTGATGGGCTCCCTTTTTAATTGTCTTTCTTGTTGCTTTGTCTTGTTGAGATGACTCTTATTCAGGAGCCCAGACTGACCAGAAACTCACAGCAATCCTCCTGCCTCAACCTCTTTAGTGGTGGGATTTCCGTTATGAGCCCATACATTCTTCTGGTGGGACCACTTCATGTGTATTCTCAGGCCACCAGCAGAGAGAGCATATCCTTACATTTTCTTTTGAGATCAATTTCATTTCAGTGATTTTTTTTCTGTTCCACCACATGATCTTTGCATCTCTGTCTACTTAAGAGATGTACACTTAAGAGATTATGAGAGTAACCAAAACTATTAGATTTTATATCTTTAACTGTTCCTATCCATATATCTCATTTTTTCTCCGAGTTTTATCAAGCATTTTTTTTCCTCAAGGAAAGGAAAACAGGGTCATTTACATTTCATAAAAGTATCAGAAAAATTTGCATCGCTTAGAATGTTTCAAAATTAAATCTCTGAGCTTGTAAAATTTAGATAGTGTATACTAGAAAAAGTATTTAACTGTTTTGTTTTTTAAACCGACCTATTCTTATGCCCAGGATGGCTCCTTTTCTAGAGTCTGAAGTCCAGGGGACAAAATATACCTGCTGTGATTCTCTCAAGTGCAGAGCACTTCTGCGCACCGTCTCTTGTTTCAAAACTCTAAAGTCCCAGGTGGGACAGCGCAAGCTTCTCTGTTCTATACGCTTGAAATTAGGGATGAGGATGCTTTTGGTGACTTGTCTTCTCTCACTAGAGTGGTCAGAGACAGATCTAGGGGTAGAGTTCATGTCTGACCTCGGCTCTGCTCTCTAAAACTGACACAGTGGAAACGGTAAAATGTGTTTGAAAGTACTGTTTCTGTTTACATCCAAGTTTTAAACGTTATGGGCCGACGCCCCAAGCCACCTTTCCTGTCATCATAAGCCACTTCCCGTAATGGTTGCACAGGTGAGATGGGAACAACACAGAGCATGGGATGTGTGAAGTCCTGGGCCCTCCAGTTCTCCAGCTTACCCGACATCCCCGAGCATCCCTAGCATAAGACTGAACTTTTTCCTACCCACCTCCAATACCAGTCAGGTGTTCTAAGCCAACTGTCAGGAGCCATGAAAAGACAGGCTGGGGCTCAGAGGTAGTTCTGGCAGGAGCTTCCATGCCCCAGCATTGTGTCAGCCTGAATGCTCTCTCCTGGGGCTTCCTAGACCCCTGGGAGCCATGGCGTGCACAGAGCACACATGGAAGACACACTGTAGCCATTCGGTATCACTAACTCATAATCCTATATGTCATGCTCACATTCCACATGTGAGTCTTCAAACATTAAAATGGCCAGTGACTGAATTCTGTGGCCTCTGAGTTGGAGAAGTAGGAAGAGCAGGGACATATGATAGAATTGAAACCTGAAATGTTAGAATGATTGCATAAATATGTTTTAAAAATGCTGTCTGTTGACATTATTCTTCCAAAATGCACTTCTGCATTGTCAGGGAAAAGTGTCTAGGCAGTTGGTCTGGTGTTTTCCTTGTTCTATCAGGTTTTGATTGTATTTTGCTCCTTTTCAGCTCTGAGCTCCCAAGGTTAAGGTCAAGTTCCCAGAACTGTTTGCTACCAACATAATTGGTAAGGGCACTTGACGCTGGCATTGGTGACATTTAAGACCGAGTCAAAAAATTTCCCAGCATGTTTCTTCTTATAATAGCATAGTTCCAGTTCCTGGGAAAGCTATAAGTGTTCATGACTGGAGTTTAGCATCCTTTGTGGTGCTTAGAACTTACTGTCAAGTAGGCCAAGATGACAAAAGGAGATTTCTATCAGAGAAAAGCACATTTCATTTGAGTCAGAAGATATATAAAGCATCTAGTGAGAATTTGGTGCATATTCCCAGAATTGGTTTTCATGTAAATCTTTTTCTTCATATTGGCCATGACAAGATAGATATTTATATGTATCTAATGATCCCATTTTTTCCCCCCTGAGCAAAGCCAGTAAAAAATTCTTTTAATTTTTGACTCCTTGGCCTCTCTTCTGGTCCACAGTCCTTTTTGTTTGTCTAGATAATAACTATGTCCACCCACAAGGTCTTCAAACCCGACCACAGTGGACAAAAAAAGAGTGTAAACAAAGCTCTTTTGAGAAAGATTTTCTCATGCTCGATCTACAACTTAAACTGGGAATTTATTTTCCACAACTGTTCTCATGGGAAAACACTGTGAGCTGCTAATATTACTTATGGTATTCTAATATTTGGTAATGGCATTATTGTGTTTTTGCTGACTGCATTTTTTAGTGTTTGAGAATTTCCTATGTGTATACAATATATTTGATCCATTTCATCCCCTCCAGTTCTACTTCTATCTTTCTACCACTGTTTCCTCCTGATTTCATATATTCTTTTTCTCTTTCTTTTAACCCCCTTGGTTCACTTAATGCTTTCAGTACGTGCAGGGGTCTAAGGCCATCTACTGGAACACTTCTTGGGGGGCCACATCCCTAAAGAAAACAGAATCTCCCTCTCCTAACAACCATCAATTGCCAACACCCCCTCAGTTAGAGACGAGACTTTTGGAACACCTCCCTACTCCATGCTTGGGTTTTGTGTGGCTCGATCTTGGGTAGGCGTTGTACACACTGCCACAGCTATTGTGTGTTCATAGGTGCAGCTGACCTGTTGATTCTGGAAACTGCTGCTTCACCGTAGCCCTCTACTACTTCTTGCTCTCACAGACTTTCTGCCCCTTCTTGAGTAATGATCCCTGAGCCTTGGGAGAAGTGGGTATGGCAGAGACATCTCATTTAGAGCTGAGCACACTGTGCTTTCTTCCTGTCTTCACATTGACCAGTTGTGGGGCTCTGAGTTAACTAAGGACAATATTTGTAACAATGCCATCACATGGAAAGTATGATTTCCACAAAGATACACTTCATATTAAGATACTGACTCTTTGCCTAGCACTAGATTATTAATTTCTGAATGGTACTAATAAATAAGTTTCAAGAAACATTTGCACACATGTCCCAAAGTCACCACCAAAGTTCAGCAGCAATCCTGTTTGTCACTCACTAGGTAGGATTTTTTTTTTCTTTTTAGACTCAGAGCAGAGAAATGATGATAAAGTCACCACTCTGAGTCCTAGAGTCATGCTTAATTTCAGTCAAACATGTAATGTAGAATGAAAATAATGTTTCCTTGTTTTTTAGACTTTGGAGATTTTAGCAACATAATCTGAGCCTGCAGCAGGAAGCATTGACAGCAGGAACTCAGAGCACACCGTACTGAAATATATTCCTGGCAAATCTAAGCGTGAGGTTTAGTGGGGTGCTGGCATTTGGAAAATCAGATGCAGTGAACCTAATTATGCAAAACAGTTACTTCCAATCTTATCATTCACCACAACTCTGTCTAAATCTGAAATTATTTAATTATCAACAAAGAGAAAGACCTCACCTGCCCTGATCCTTCCCTTCCTACGAAACCTGGTGCTTTTATTTACTTATTTTTGCAATAAAAATATAATGGCATCATATCCCCCTTTCCCTTCTCCCCTCCAGTCCTTCCAATGCAGCTTTTACCCCCTCTTAAAGAGTTCCGCACTCAGGCTATTGAAAGGTAATTTGCAATTAATTCCCAAGATGGCTGGTGAGTGTCAGTTTGGAGGCTGGGAGTGAACAGCCGTTCCTCTATCAGACTGCGGTCCCCTTTGGTTCTAATGTGCATTCTCTGCTCACCAGAGATACATAGCGCTCCTCCTTGTTGCCCTGACATGTTTCCTCCTGGCATTAGCTCTAAACCAGTTTCTCATTTCCTGTTATTCAGTGCAACCAATGTAAACATATCTCCTCATGAGCCAGGCAGTGGTGGTGCACACCTTTCTTTAATCTCAGCAGAGGCAGGTGCATCTCTGTGAATTTGAGGCCAGCCTGGTCTACAGAGCCAGTTCCAGGACGACTAGCACTGTCTCAAAAAAGAAACCCTCAGCCGGGCGGTGGTGGCGCACGCCTTTAATCCCAGCACTCGGGAGGCAGAGGCAGGCGGATCTCTATGAGTTCGAGGCCAGCCTGGACTACCAAGTGAGTCCCAGGAAAGGCGCAAAGCTACACAGAGAAACCCTGTCTCGAAACCACCACCCCCCCCCCCAAAAAAAAAGAAACCCTGTCTGGAAAAAGTAAATAATGAAAAAAGGAACTTCTTTATGGTTCCCTGTTTTGTAGCATTGCTCCACAGTGACACCTTTCCCAGGCTAGGTCAGGAATGTGTGTATAAGAATTCACAAATACTAGAAAGCCAAAACACTTATAGCCATCAAGTGTAAATAAGCCAATTCGTGGTAAGCATTTAGACATTGTCCAGGGGGAGGCAGACGAAATGCACATCCTTCTCCTTGGTTAGACAGAGGAATAGGAGATGGGATGCAGAAACCTTGTCCTTAAATATCTGCTTCTCTCAGGGAGAAGGGTCACTGTCCTTCCACGTTGGCTCATCCATTGTCCAGGGCAAAAACCTGCTGATGGCAACAATTTCTAGTTCAGTTTTCAGCAATACATATCCAGATGTCTTCGCTCCTGGAACGGATTCATTTTCTCACCATTTAGAATAATTTCTGTAGTGCTAAATCAAAATGATGCATGGAGTTTTCAGATGGTCTGTCTGTCTGATTCCTTGGATGAGGAGGCAGGCTACATTCATCAGGCTATGAGGAAAAAAAATTGTTTCAGTGGTCCTGTTTGGTGTGGATTTAGTTGAGAAACCTCAACATCCATCCAGTAACATCAGCTTTGGGAGCAGAGCGAGGCAGCTGGATGGGGTGATAAGCTGATTAGCCTGGCTGGTGCACTGATGCCATTTGGTGTTATTCATTTGGTTTTTTTGTAGATTTCAATCATTACGCGCTTCCATTCAAATATTCTTGGATAAAACACTGTTTGGATATTGGCTGAGTCTTAATGTGCCCATGTTCATTTATTTCAGCTGGGTCCCGAGCCTCGTACAGCAGCCAGCATGGGCACCTGGGCCCTGAGCTGCGGGCCCTGCAATCCCCAGAGCACCACATAGACCCCATCTATGAAGACCGTGTCTATCAGAAGCCCCCTATGAGGAGTCTCAGCCAGAGCCAGGGGGACCCTCTGCCGCCAGCACACACTGGCACCTTCCGCACGAGCACAGGTGTGTATTGGGGACACATTCAGGTCTGCCCACTGGGCATGGGGGATATGGACCTCCTTGGAAGCTAAATAATTGTTTCCAAATGAAAATAGTGTGTGTATGTGTGTGTGTGTGTGTGTGTGTGTGTGTGTGTGTGTACATACTCCCAGTCAAGCCTTATAACCTGCTTTTATCATCAGTATCTTTGATGATGATTGAAAGAGAGTAACTCTAGTTTAGCTACCTAGTTATGAATGATGGAAATAGGAAGGGAATTGTAAAGTTACTTTATCAAGGAGAAAAACTAAACAAAACATGATTGATGTTTTCTGTGCCTTAGGTAGTTTATCTAATGAATATAAGTACTCCACAAAAGCAATCAGTACCCTTGTCATCAAATATAGATGCATTATTTTGGTAAGTCAGTTTTAATGATGTAGTCTACCTTTTAGCAAGCTTGGAGATCAAAATATTTGTTAAAAAATGTGACATATTTTGAAAGATACACTTAAAATGTGTTTCATACACACTAATAGACTAAACCATTCAGAATTGTTATTTAAATGTTGCAATTTGGTAATTACTGATAACTCAATTAACTGTGTAGCTCTCCAGTATTAAATATATATTTTTAATTGTATATAGCCACGGGAACCATGGAGAACAACATGTGTTTCCTGTAGCTATTCCTAAAATAGCCTAAGGTTATGATTGTGTTCCTAATGACACTGACTCTAATGATAAATACAGAAAATTTAGACAGCTGTTGAGCTGAGCATTCATTGTACAACCTCACCCTCCCAGGTAAGCAGCAAAGATGCCTGGTTGGTTATCTGCCGGGAAAGCTTACCCCTTCCCTGCTGAACATGCTGAGAGCCATGGCTGAGGCGTGGGACAGCTGGGTTCTGGTCCAGAGCTAAGCTGGGATCTCTGGAACCTCAGAGAATTGTGGCTTCTAGTGACCACTAAGTACAGTGCAGTGACTTTGTTAGACTACGTGTGATACTGAATTACATGTTTTGAAGTTAAGGGAAGCTGCTGTCGTAGCTGATTATGGATATTTACATCTCAGTGTTCCACTGCATTGAAAGAGGAAAGGCTCAATGTACTCCTTGTGACATCGTGAATGCCACTCAATATTAATAATATATATTTAGACTTAGATAAGAAAGGACACTGATTTATCCTTGTCAGACCGTTCACACTCAGCCTGCTGTAGCTGCTGCTGTCTGGAGTTGGGCCACTTGAATATTTATTTATTTTTTTTTGCCAATTATCAATTAGGATAATTTTATTTCCTTGTGAAAAAGGGGGTGACAACCTCAGTGACATTAGATGCCTAATTTGAATTAAAACAGACCACAAAAGAGGTTTATTGAAGCTCTGTTGTATATATGCCTTTAGGATTGTATTTTGTTAGTAAACTTCTGAAGGATTAGTCAAAAATTAGCTACAATAAAATACTGCCATGCACTTAGTTCACATTCCAAGCCATAGAAAATGTTCACACTTAAATAAAAGAAAGCTATTTCTATCAGCTACTTTTTTATTACTGTGATGAAATACCCAGCTCCCTCCCCCCAAAAAAACCAATTTAGAAAAGGATTCAGCTTATATTTGTAGAAGGGACACAGCCCACCATTGTTGCTGGAGGGCTTCTCTCCAGGTTCCCCAAGCCCCGCAGTCCCACAATCCACTTATAAAATAATCACTCAGACGCTTATATCACTTATAAACTGTATGGCCGTGGCAGGCTTCTTGCTAACTGCTCTTTTATCTTAAATTAACCCATTTCTATAAATCTATACCTTGCCACGTGGCTGGTGGCTTACCAGAGTCTCTACATGCTGCTTCTCCTGGCGGTGGCTGCAGTCTCCCTCCCCCAGCCTTCCGCTTCCCAGAATTCTCCTCTCTCCTTGTCCCACCTACCTCCTGCCTGGTCATTGGCCATCAGTGTTTTATTTACATAGAGTGATATCCACAGCACTTTCCCTTTCTTCTTTTTTTAAAAAGGAAGGTTTTAACTTTAACATGGTAAAATTACATATAACAAAACAATTACCGAGCAAGAATTATAGTTACAATATTAAAGAAGATGTCCTATCTATCTTATATTTGTGAGTTTAAGGTTTTATAGTTAACTTATCTTTTATCATAACTGAGGAAATTACGACTATCTAGCCTTCAACCACATCAAAGACCTGAGAAGGAACATAATGGTACCTGAGAAATGGTAGACGGATGCAAGCAACTTCGGGAATCTTGCAAGAGTAGACCAAGACAGCTGGCAGCCTGGACAGTCACCTGATGTTTCTCAGCATTGTTGGTGCATTCAAATTGGCTACAGGCCTAGAGTATCTGACAGACCATTTTCAGAAGCAGGAATTCTGAGAGACCATCTTACCCTGTCTTGGCAGAGTACAGTGGTCGCTTTCCTTGTGTCCCGCTTGTCCAGAAAGGACAGCATTGCATTTGTACTGTCAGCCGTCAAGGCAAGGGCAGTTCTTTGCCCAGTAGGCCATTTTGTGCCAAAAGACAAACTTCCAAATGGAAATGTCTTAGAAGCCCAACATTCTCTCGGGATCAAATTGGTGCAGCCAGGAGCAATTGTGTCTCATGTCAACAGAATTCTAAGTTATTTAAATGCCATATTCTCTAGGTCTATGAAGTGTTTGAAGATTACCTATCTATCTGAAATATATCTATGTATACCTAGAAGACTTAACTAACATGGCTACAGATATGATTATCATAGATGACTAATTATTAACCTATTTTTTAATTATCCATTACAATTTTAAATGAGTTATATAAACATAATACCTCAAACAAGAATAGAAATATATATATATATATATATACAGTATAACAAAATTAACTTCAAGTTTGTATCAATGAACTAAAATTTATACCAATGTAAAACATTTTAAACATAAACTAAAATTTATACCAATGTAAAACATTTTAAACAAGTTGTTCTTTAAAAGTAGGTTCATTAATCTACCCTTTTATCTTATCATCTCCATATCCTCCTATATATCATATCCCCTTTTGTTTTTTAGAAAGAGATCACATTTATAATCAACCTGTTTTAAATAAAAATATTGGTTTTTGTCTGTCCCACACCAGAGGGCTCTTCTGATTTGGGACACAAGAATCACTTAACCATTTTTTTTTTTAAAGCAATATGTCTGGGTTTAGAGGGGGAGTGAGCCAATTCCACCTCTAAAGCCAGCTTGGTATATTTGGGAATTTGGGCGTAGCATCTCTTACTACTTCCTGCTGGAGGGGGGCGCTGTATCTTATGGGGACGCAAAGAAAATTTTATACCTATGGGTAGTCCGTGAGGCTGTATTGTGTGAACCAGTTGCCTTGAAACCGCTCTGGATGTTGGATCATCTGGGCCATGGTGTCATCGGAGTCCTTTCAGGGGGTCTTGGCTGGTGAAACCTGATGTATCTTAATCTGGAACAAGTCCACAGCCTCTGGCTTTCTGTGGAAACAAAAGCAGAACCTCTTTTCCAAAGTAACATATCCTTATATCCAAATTTTGAAGTCAAGGTACCTTTAAAATATACATTTTGGCATAACTCAACAGCTTTTGTAATCAAATGTTTTTCTTTAGTTATGAATATCAAAGAGAACATAATCCAGATTCTCTGTGTGGTAGCCATCTTTATGTGGCTTATGTTTTACATTACCTTGAGCCTTGAGCCTATTGCTTTATACTGTACCATTGTAAGCCCGAAACGGTGCTGTGGCTGCTGGCTCCGCCCACTTCAGCTTCCCAACATGGCAGTGGTACGTTTTCTGCCAGCTCTGGGAGTCATCAAGTCTCAGAAATAGTGGGTCTAAGCTTTTATCAAAGCAGCGTGTAGCCCAGAAACCTCTTTTTTTTTTTTTTTTTAAATACTAGTAAAGACTAAATCCACCACACAGCTCAATAGAGGAGGCAGGCCTGGTGGCAGGTAGCTGGCTGACAGCATTTCCACACACAGGAAGAAGAGAGCAAGAGCAGGAAGTAAGGTACAGCTACAAACTCTCAAAGCCCACACACTTGGCACACTGTCTCCAGCAAGGCTGCACATCCTAAAGGTCCCATAACCTCCCAGACACAACCAACTGGGAACCAAGCGTGCACACCCATGAGCCTCATTTGGATCATACTCTGTTCTAGTCTCTAAGGCTTAGAAAGTCTAACCCAGTGACAGGCAGACAATGGCCTACAGGCCAAGTCCAGCTTGCCACTTGTTTCAATGGCAAACAAGAGCTAAGACTCATTATTGGGCGTTTTAATTACTGGAAGAAAGAAATTAAGAGGTGAGTATTGTTTTCTGATACATGGCAGTGACATGAAATTTAAAATTTTAGTGTTCATGGGTTAAAGCTTTGGATCACACCCTCACCCTTACCTTTAAGTGTCCCTACATCTGCCTTGGGACTGCGGAGGGAGCAGTATGAGGCTGTGACAGAAACCGTACAGTTCATAGAACCTGGCCTTTTGCAGAAAGTTTACAAGCCTATTCCCCAGCACCAATGGAGAAACTTTTTTTTCCTGAGACAAGGTTTCTCTGTGTAGCTTTGCACCTTTCCTGGAACTTACTCTGTAGCCCAAGCTGGCCTCAAAATCAAAGAGATCTGCCTGCCTCTGCCTCCCAAGTGCAGGGATTAAAGGCGTGCACCACCACTGCCCGTGGAGAAACATCTTGAGCAAAGGAATGCTATGCTTTTCTTCTTTTTTTGAGGGCAACCAACAGTCTCCTCAAAATGCTTCAGAGAGTCTATTGTAATAACAACCATGACAGAGACCTGGCAGGATGTGGGAGTCAGAGGTTTGACACTGTGTGCCAGCTGGCACAGTGGAACTTGACATAGTTTTGAGCAAGTGTGATGACTCACACAGTGTTGTGATTATTGCTAAAGGCACATAGGAAGGAGATAGAGAAAGTGAAGCTGTTGTTTGTTTGTTTGGCTTTTTGGGGGGAGCCCGCCACCCAGCTCCCAAATAAATCATACCCGGAGGCTTATTCTTAATTATGAATGCCCTGCCTTAGCTTGGCTTAGTTTCTAGTCAGCTTTTCCTTCACTTTAAATTATCCTGACTACCTTTTGCCCCTGGACTTTTCCCGTTCTCTTTCTTCTGTAAATCTTACTCTTACTCTGTGGCTTGCTGTGTAGCTGGGTGGCTGCCCCCTGGTGTCCCCTTCTTTCTCTGGCTGCTAGCTCTCCTCCCAGATTTCTCCTTCTGTATATACTCTGCTTGCCAGCCCCACCTTGCCTTCTTCTGCCTTGCCATTGGCCGTTCAGTTCTTTGTTAGAATCAGGTGTTTTACTCAAGCGTAGTAACAGCTTCACAGAATAAAACAAATGCAACATGAGCAAAAGTAACACACCTTAAAATAATCTACCTGATCTCCCCCTTTTTGTCTAAATAAAAATGAATTTTTCTAACTTTAACATAGTAAGACTATATACAATTTAACAATTATCAAGTAAGGATTACATTCACAATATTCTGTCCATTTGTAGTTACCATATTAAGAGAAAACAATACATTATCTATCCTATCTTAATGAATCCAAAATTTTACACCTAATTTACTTTCTAAGATAACTAAGGAAAACTGCAACTGTAACTATTTAGTCTTCAACTCCATCAAAGACCCAGAAGGATGTAATATTACCAAACTATAGAGACATCTGGCTGCCTAGACAGTCACTCAAAGTTCCTCTGCAGTATTGGGGCATCCATCTTCAGCCTACAGGCCTAGAGTATCTGGCAGACTTTTCTATGAAGCAGGAATTTTGTACTGCTCTGCCTTGCTTTTGCAAAGTTTGTCAGTTTCCTGTGTGTCCTGCAGAATATCTGAGAGACTCTTCCATGAAGCAGGAATTTTGAAGGACTGTCCTGCCTCGTTTTAGCAAAGTTCAACAGTCTTTTTCCTCTGTGTCCTGCATGTCCAGTCTGCACAGCACATTGTCAGCAGTCAAAGGCAAGAGCAGTTTCTTTGCCCAGTGGCTAACCTTGCCACAGTGAAAGCAAACTCCATAAGGAGTTTCTTCAAAGCCCAAAATCTTCTCTGAAGTAAATTGGTGGTACCAGGAGCAGATGTGTCTCATTGTCATGAAAAATCCCAAGTTAACAAAACATTTTAAATGTCATATTCTGTAGGTTTTTGAAAAGTTTAAAGACCATCTATCTATCTAGAATATATCTCTATATGATCTGCAAAGTATACCTAATGTATCTACAAATTTGGTTATTATAAATAACTAACCACTAACCTATGTTTCCAGATTATTCTATAAAGTTTATAATAGCTTTCAAAATCTAGAACTTTACCTTACATTTTTAAATGAACTGCATAGCTACAATATCTTAAACGAGAATAGAAATATCATATAATATGTTGTAACAAAAACAACCTTAACTTTTTATCAGTTTACAAAGTCCTTTAAGAAAGAGTAGAAACATATATACAGTGTAACAAAAATAACTTTAAATTTATATCAATATACTATATTACCCTAAATGATAACAAACATCCATAACCAACCAAATAACCAAAAACCGCTCACACCCCCCACCTCTTGGGATTGTGGGCATAGTTTTCTCCATACTTCCTCTTGCTGTCTGTGAAGTATCTTTAGGGTCCCAAAGAGGAAATTCTGAGATAATGACCAAGTCCTGGGAAGACCAGCAGTAACCTTTGTTAATAGATATCACCTGTCAACTTTCAGGAGGTCTTGCCTGATCAAATCTGATCCATTTTCACCCTGAAGCAATCCACAGCTTCTCATCTCCTGTGGGAACAAAACTCTAAAACATTTTTGATTTCTATTTGACAAATACATTTTTTGACTTTTCAAAAGTTAAGTCATTCCTAACATATATAGACTGATTCATTTCAACAGTCCCTCTTTCAATCCCATGTCTCTTAGCAGCTGTTGTTTGCTTATAACTATTCAAAAAATTCAAAATCAACACAACATACAGGATCCAAACTCCCCATGTACTTCCCATCTCTACGTGGCTTATTTTTTATTATTGTACTTCTCTCTTTAAAGACTTTATTTTTTTTAAACTATTTCTTTCTATGACTGTCCATACCCTTTTTTTCTTAAGCTTACGCACATTGTAAAACACACTGGAACCTGTTTAGAGGTTTTTCCGTCTGGATCTCTTTTACTGTATATCTTTTAGCCTTTTTTGACTGCACAAGCAAACTTTTAAACAGATGAGGTACACCTGGATTCTCCATGGACGTGGCTCTCCGCTGGCTCAGCCCGCTTCCCAGGTCATGCAAGCCAAGCATGAAACTCAGTGCCAGTTGGAGGTTTGTTTGACCAGGGACTGCATTCACCTTCCTAAAGCTCTAGAATGCCAATGCTTGCTCTGCGGCCAGCGTTTTTACTTAGTTTTTTATTCCTACTTAACATACTAGCTACTCAAGGGCCCAGTGACCTGCAGAAACTTTAAAGGAGTCTTATCCCCTTTTTTTGTTGTTGTTCAGCTTTCTCAGGCTCTAGATGGATATAGCTGCAAGTTGGGCACCAGAGTGTTGTGTTTATTTTTTGGCTCTTTGTTGGGGGGGTCACCCAGCTCCCAGATAAATCACACATGAAGGCTTATTCTTACTTATGAATGCCCAGCCTTGGCTTGGTTTAGTTTCTACCCAGCTTTTCCTTAACTTTAAATTATCCCAACTACCTTTGGCCTCTGGGCTTTTCCTGTTCTCTTATGTCCATAACTAACTCTGTGGCTTGCCATGTAGCTAAGTGGCTGACCCCTGGAGTCCTCCTCCTTCTCTGGCTCCTAGCTCTCCTCTCCCAGATTTCTCCTTCTATATATCCTCTCTACCTGCCAGTCCCGCCCATCCTCTCTCCTGCCTCGCTATTGGCTGTTCAGCTCTTTATTAGACCATCAGGTGTTTTAGGCAGGCACAGTAACACAGCTTCTCAGAGTTAAACAAATGCAACATAAACAAAAGTAGCACACCTTAAAATAATATTTTCCTACATGAAGCCACAAGCCTCAAGACACAAGCTCCCAACCCGCCCTGCTCAGGAGGCCTTGTGCCTGCATCTGGCCTGCTTCATGCCCTCACACTTTCCTAGACCCAGGACCCACTCCTTTACAGACTGAATGGTTAAGATGATGCCTTTAGTACACACACACATACACACACACAAACACACACGCACATACACATACATATTTTACTCATATATAAGAGGCATGTAAAATAATATAATATTAATTGTATCTAGTATAACATATACCTAAAAATGGAAATTATTAAAAAATCAAAGGCTATAAATAATTATAAAACAGCTATCAGGAAATACTCCAAGATTGCTTCTTTGTATCCATGGCCATTTTATTCACATCCCCAGTGTTGCGCACACTCTGTGACTGCAGACCACTGAAACTGAGCTAAGTGATTTCCGGGGCAAAAATAAATACCCTTATCCCCTAGGAGAAGGGGTCACATTCTAATGAGGCCCTTAGGTTTGAGGTACCCCGTTCACCGTTCTTAGCTCAGATTGATGGCTGATGTGACATGAGCAAACAGCCGTATCTTCCTGCCTTTCAATGACAGGGAACCAACCAGCTGTATCTCATTCAGTCCTGTCCCCCAAACAGTTCAGACAATACTGCAGCCGAGCAGAAAGCTGATCTCCCTTTCTCACTGCACCCACTCTTGGAAACAGATGAGGGAAAAGCATATCAAGGATTAGGGAATGAGTAGCTGGTACCAAGGGTGAGGTCTTAAGAAGAAAAGCAAGTTGCACATAGATACTCTCAGGGACAGTCTTCACTGCATTTAATATATTTACTAATCCTGAGGCTGGGGTCCATTTCGATGCTCATTCTGTACATCATAAAGCAGACATGGAGGGGTCGCGTCCAAAGTCACCGAGGTTGTTTGGAGCCACTCTTCGAAGTGACACGTCTGGGCTGTCTTGTCCTAGTCCCTGCACTTGTTTGGCCCCATGTTCACAAACACCTTTTGAAAGCTAAACAGATTCACTTGTTTCCCATGGAGCTTCATGGCTTTGGACGATCTGTTATTAAGAATCTGCTAAGATCTACTGCTTACTGGATACAGTGGCTTGTCTTTGAGCACATTTCATCTTACATAGTTTCCTAAACATAGAAGTTGACTAACAAAGACTAACAAAGGTTGGGAATGCCTGAAAGGTCAGTGCCATGGATCTGTGTTCAACTAGTTTAGTCTCCTAAGCATTGTACTAACTCCATGGCAACTGTCTCCCTGTCCTTCCCTCTTACATACTAAGCCTATGTCTGGGCCACCTTGATGCTATACTGAATAATAAGCCACTCTTGAGCAGAGAGATCTGTAGAGCGATCACTGGACAAAACAAACAAACAAAAACAAAAATAACGCCTGTAGATGTTAAAGGAGAAGTTATGTTGAGACTCTACAAATTTCTCCATCACAAGGAATATCCCAGGAGTTTCTCCATGTGCTCACTCATCACTATCACTTTTCTTTCCAACCTCCTTTCTCTCTTTCCTTCCTTCTTGGCTTCCAGATATAAACCACCCATGTCTGTTACTTTTATATGGGGACTAAGTCTCAGATGCCAGCTTAGACATTGCCACCTTTCTACTTTTGTGTATTCAGAAAGTCCTATGAACTCCTGAGCTGTGCATGGGCTACCTAACCCTCATGTGATTGACCCCATGAACATGTGTTAGAAATATTTAGTTTCATGCCAGAACATCAAGAAGCCTAAGTCACCGGGCAGCGGTGGCACACGCATTTAATCCCAGCACTCAGGAGGCAGAGGCAGGCGTGGATCTCTGTGAGTTCAAGGCCAGCCTGGTCTACAGAGCGAGGTCTAGGATGGACACCAAAACTACACAGAGAAACCTTGTTTTGAAAAACAAACAAACAAACAAAAAACCAAAAAACAAAACAAAAACAAAGCAAAAAGCCTAAGTCTCTCTCTTCACTATGGGCTTCTGGATGGTAAAACACACAAACAGTCCATTTTTCACATAGGAATTATTGGACTCTACCAAGCTAAGCAGATGCACAATCCATTAAAGCCATACCGGAGGACATGGTCTCCACCACTCCCTATTGAAGACTCGGCTCCAGACACCGCCTTGCCCAGGCACACCAGGCCACTGCAGGGCAGAGCCTGCTCCCTCTTTCTTCCAACCCAACCTAGCAGAATGATGCAGGCTCTAAGGATGACCTTGGAAGCCTCACTGGTCCCAGATGTGTCATAAGTAGAGGTATTTGAAGAAAATCTATCTGTCCCCTTGCCTGAAGATAGCAGTGATAGGCAGAAATCAGCACAGTAATCCAGGAATGCAGCAACCTAAAAGAAACAAGGATGACTTTCTGGATCAGCAGTGGCTCTTAGTCAGCTAGGCTGCCAGAGAGTGTCTCATCACCAAACATGGGAACTCTTCCCTTCTTTGAGGACCTGTCAATGTGGGCAATGAGATGAAAGGGAAAGAGTTCCATACCGGCAGGTGACTAAGTTACCCTTGTCCTTGAAGATCCATGATAATTCCACGAACATAGCTCTCTTCTTACTTACATCACATCAGTAGACAGAGCAGTGTTGAAAATAGTCGAAGCCAAAGATGATGTGTCAACTGAGCCGTGAATATGATATCATTTATAATTTTCACATAAGGGCTTAACAGCACCAGAGGTTGGAACTTAAGAACAATTAAGATGTCAGCAGAAGATATACCTCTGTGTACCAGTAATTACAGGTTAGCAGCTTGTGCCCTCTGTTCTAGACATTGTCTATCAATTCAAATGGTTAGAAAGCTCTAGAATTTATTTGTACGGCCATTCCAGTTCTTGGCCATGTTTCAGATTTGTAGACAAGTGAATTGATCAAGATCAGAGCACAGCATACATTTCAAGTAGAAATGTTTATTTTGTATAATAAAAATGATCACAGCAGCTGTAGCCCCAAGTCTACCAGATCTCAGTCTATGTCCTTGACTCAGGTTCTCAGCTAGCTAAGAAGCTTTGCTTGGGTAGTTAACTTTCCACAGTACTTCTTCTTTAATTTCTTGTTCACCAGGTAGACATTTGTATACATATAGAGGATAATAGGCCTCTAAATCATAAGAACGTACTTGACAGAAAATCATTTAGTACTGAAGATAGAGGAACATCTTAATTCTGTTCTGCAGCCATCTGGTTTTTGCAAGCAGCTCTGTTTCCATGTATGACCCTCTTATAAAGCCAATTATTGAATGGCTGTCTCTAACTTTCTAGAGATGGGCAACTAGGATATCTGCTCATGTTCTCTCTGCAGCCTCTCTCCCTGCGTTCTCCCTCTTATCTTTTATTAGGTTTGCTCAGCCCCCTTATGTCACTCTAGGTAATAGAAGTGACTCCACCATGGATATGGTAACATTTCCCCATTCAACTACACCATTTTCATCTTCATGGAAAATACTATGCAAAATATTCATCCAGGCCCATTCAGTTTTCACTTGAAAGCAATTTTAGCACAGTTCTTTCAAAGAGAACAGATACTGATGAATATTTAAGTAGAGCAGATAATAAGATAAAATCATAAAGATTTATTCAGATGTGATATATATATATATATATCACCTTGCATTTTAATTTTCTTCAAAATACATTATCTTTCAAAGCACATGGGCTATATTTTCTGGACATATTCTAATATCTAGTGTCCAGGAGATCATATGGGATTAAACAAGCAGAGAAGGGTCAGTCAGCCTGGGATTTGTTCCACATTCTACCTGTTCTGTCCTCCATCTTCTCTGCTGTGAAATGAAGAGGTAGCATCGAGAAATCTTAGCATCCACACAGGTTGTTATTAACTCTAAATGTGGCAGTATGTGTTGGATCTTCACATAGTGTATGCACAAAAGGAAACTCTGCATGAGGATAGTCTTGTTATTATTCTTTCCTCATTTTTAGTCAAGGAGACATAATACGTGGCTATGTTATCATCCATCAGTAGCTCCAGCACATACTCTGTACATGAGAATAAATAAAAATGTGTAGTAAGAAACATGCAAATAAAATTAATTGGAAGAATATATGTGTAAGGCTAAGTATGGATTCATTAAATTTCCAATGTGTCCATTGACTTGTTCATATTTTAATTTTTAGAACAAATTCTACAAACTTACTAAATTCTACTGTATATAGCTGTACCTGGGCTGTTAATCAAGAGTGGCTATTCCTAAATATTGTAAAAGATCCTAGTAATAATTTTTTACATTAATCCATATTTTAAGTACCTGGTTAAAAAAAAAAAAAACTTCTTAAGAATTCTTAGACCTGGACTTGGAGAGATGGTTCAGTGGTTAAGAGCACTTGGTGCTCTTGTAGAGGACCTAGGTTTGATTTCCAGCACCCACCTCGCAGCTCACAGCCATCTGTAACTCAAGTTCCAGGGGATTCACCACTTCCTCTGGGCACCAGGCATACATGTGATGCACAGCTATACATGCAGACAAAACATTCAGACATATACAATGTCTAAAATACATAGCAATGCCTAAAACAGTGTTTGTAAATCTCTCTGCTGTATAAAAAGAACAAAACTGGTCACTGCTTAAAATAGGATTTTGTCCCCTTTTCTCTTCATACCTGTGTTATATACATCCATGATGACCATGTCTGTGGCATTCCTATATCCGATTTCACATTTTGGGGACATTTATCCTCTGTTTCCAGTAAAAGCAGTGAAAACATCCTGAACGTTAGTGATAAGAATTCCACCAGGAGTGTAACCATGTTGAAAATACTTCTTTCAAAAACAATGACATCTGAAGCTGTAATACCATGTTGTATTTATTCTTGAATAGCTATCCATTGACTATAGCCCAGTTCAGATTGTGTTAAGTGCAGGAACTGGGAAGACACAACTCACCTTTGCTGAGAGCATGCCAGATTGAGAGCCAAAAAGTTTTTATTCCTGCAATAATGGCCTTGAGAGCTCTTGGCCCCACCATCACTCATTGTCTGATTAGAGGCAGCATTCCTTAATTACCTTCTTATGTATTTCTCCTATATTAAATTATCTAGACAATACGTGCTGTGTTTTCATATTTATCTGTATATACAAATATACATAGAAACACGATGAAAGGAAAAGTATCAGCTCAGGACCCCAAGACCAAGCTTTCAACACAAAGGAGATTTATTTGTCCCAGAGGGACAGAGGTCAGGGAATAAGAGACAAAGGCAGGAGATAGAGGACAAGGGAGATGGGGTAGGAAACAAGGGAAAGGGGGCAGGGTATTTGTCTCATAAGAGGGACAGAATACCACCTCTGGATAGAGAGGAGACAGGTGTGACACACAGGAAAATAGCAGTTTATAGGGGTGTTAGGATGAGGTGTTTAATTTTAATCGAGTATGTTAATTAGGTGAACTAAAGTAGGTTTTAGATTGCTGGACTTCAATACTTTCCTAGCTGGACCTTGGTAGTCAGCCTTAGAAGGAGGAAATGGCCAAATAAGGTGGCTACCTTTAAGAATGTAATCTAATGGTTTTTAGTAAGGCCGAGGGAATGGGAGAGAAGGGCCAGGCCTTCCAGAGCCACACTCAGCACAGTGGAGCTAGCCAGTCCCTTCACACAAGGCTGGAGAAATAGCTCAGCAGCTAAGAACCTGGGATGCTCGTTCAGGGGTCCTCAGTTCACTTACCTGCACTCACATAGTGGCTTGCAAACATTTGTGACTCCATCCAGTTCCAGGGCGTCTGAGGTCCTCTTCTGGTCTCTGCAGACACCAAGCACCCACTGGCACAGACATGTATGGAGTCAAAACATCTATACATGTAAAAGAAAATGAAAAATAGATACATTTATAAAATGAAGAGTAAAAAAATGTACAAAAAGAATATTGCTTTTCTTACTCTTTGTTGGATTCCACTTACTGTTCCTCACAACGATTTCTCATCGTGTGCCAGATGCCTGGATTTTATTCTCTTCTTGTTTTTCCCTTTTCAGTAAACAATGCTTGTAACCATCATTCATAGAGCAGTGCTTGGCTTTATTAACAAGGATACATTGTCCCTCTTCCAAATATAGCACACAAGGCATCTCTCTGTTTTGCCTTGACAAACTAAGGTTTTATTTGTGTAGCTTTCAGAAAACAAACATAATTTCAGCAACGGCATGGATGTCTGTCAAAGTGTCAACTCCACTGCAGAAGAGGCCACTTATTAGATCTCCCTGGAGAGGCTAGCGGCACAGTTCATTGAGTTCTAAGAGCTCATGGGAAGAGAAAGGGCTGTTTACAGAGGAGGTGAGAGGAAAGGATCACGTTTGCGGAGCTGATGAAGCCCCAACCCCGCCAAATGTTTGCCAGGAGGACATTTGGTTGGGTGGAGTAAGCTGCAAGGTCAATGGAGCTCTGGAACTCATACAGGAGAAAAATGTTTAGTGGCAGAGATTAAGGGGAAGGTGTATTAAATGAAAGACTTCTCATAGAGGAATGGCAGTTGTTTATCCATGTTAACAGGTTTGATTTCTATAAGATATACCAAGAGCTAAAGAGCTCAGCAAGTCAGAGGGCTGTGTTGAGCCCTGACTTTTACAGTGCCTTCCTCACTGTCGTCCATGCAATCCTATGAAATAGCAGTTGTGACACTGATATTTTTCTAAATCAAGGTTTTTGCTATGTAGCCCAGAATGTCTTCCCAGTAGATCAGTGTGGGCTTGAACTCACAATCCTCCTGCCTCAGCCTTCTGAGTGCTAAGGATAGAGATGGCCATCGCTATTCCCAGTCAGTTTCAGACTTTCTAATGCTACCCTAACTACCCATTCATGCAATGTTTTCTGTGTACCAGATACCTAAAACAAACTGAGATTCTATGATCCCATGGGATAGCTTTACCCTAAATATAAGGAATTCCATCTTTGCTTTGCTGGGGCTATGGCTTCGCACATATTTTGTTCTCTGTGGTCACAGGGTCTCTTCTTTACTTTACCAAGCTGTTGTTGCCCTCTTTGTATGGTAGATACTTTATTCTCATGGCTGGGGCATTTTAATTTAACAGCATAAATTTGAACCATGATTTTCTATCTTGAAATTCTCAAAAACTGCCTTTCTCACTGGCAGAGAGGTTTAAGTATTTATCAAGGTCTGACCCAGTAGCTCAGCAGGTAAAATGCTTGCTGTCCAGCTTGATCATTCCCCAGTATCCCATTGAAAAAACGCTAGTATGGAATTGTCTATCTGCTGTCTGAGCACTAGGGAGTCTGAGAAAGAGGGATCCCAGAAGCTTAGTAACCAGACAACCTAGCTGAATCAGTGAGCACTACATCCTGCGAGTGATCCCTGTCAAAAAAAAAAAAAAAAAAGGAAAGCGAAAGTGCCCCTTCCTGAAGGAAGACACTGAAGGTTGACCTCTGGCCTTCTCATGCATGTCTGCTAACATGTTCACCTCCCCAGGCTGTATCTGCATGCATGCATGCATATGTACATGTAAACATGTTCACACACAAACTCTCCATCTCTCCCTCTCTTCACCACCCGCCCCCATGATAATGGATGATACTTTGGAAGAGCAAATTCATCAAAGTCAAAATTATTGTGATTTAAAAAAAAAGTAACTTTTGGAAAGTTGCTCATCCATCTAAAATTTTATAGCCCACATCCTCATAGCCTAATGTAGTTACATCGGCGGTGAGACAGAGTCAAGATGCTTTAAAATGAAGACTCTTCCGTGCACTCTTACCTTTTGTCTTCTGCAAGTGAAACAAGTCAGTTTTTTGAAATATTTTTATATATCTTTTATATATATCTGCATAAAATTCAATTTTATAAAAATAATATAAATTAGTTTACACACCAATGATAATTAGTTTGCACATCTGTGATAATTTTCTAGTGTGCTATTTGGGTGTTTGATTCCTGTGGTAACCCATGTTTCCCTCTCTACCTTTAGTTGACATTCTAGCTTATTTAAAATTCACTCACTGTACTCAGTAACTCACAAATATTTGTCTTTGAGATTCTAAGTCTGGTCTAGAGGCTTATGTTGATAATAACCATAACATCTGGAGTCTACCTACAGAGGCTTAAATTCTTTTTCTATTAGAGACTGGCCTATCAGGGGACTTCATCTTTCCATGTCTCCAGTTTCCCATCTGTAAGGGAAAAGTGGCATGCTTCCCTTCTAACAGGTTGTTGAGGAAATGTGAGCATTCTATTGTCCAGGGCAAGGACACTCCCCTCCCCCCCAGGCCCCATACATAGTTCCTTTGTGTAGTGTTGTAGATTTCAGCCTTGATAGTGGAGTGATGACTCATTAGTGTAACATTTTCTCTATGTTACCTATTGGATGCTCTTCTCACGTAAAGTCAAAACAATAATCCCAGGAGGCCACCTTGCTCCCTTTCATAGCTCCCAATGTTTCATCTTGGAAAAACTAATCACCTGATCCGAGACTGAGGGCTAGAGCTGGAGTCCAGATCCGACTTCAGAAGCTAAGCGCTCAGTGAGCTGCATGGTCCTTCCCTGGAAAAGAGCACAGCAGAAATCAAACAGGGGGCTGGAGAGCTGACCCAGTGGTGAAGAGCACACCCTTGTTCCTCCTGCAGGAACCAGGCACACATGTAGTGCACAGACATACATGCAGGCGAAACATTCATAAACACAAAATAATAAAATCAGTCTAAACAAAACTCCACACCAAATAGTGACTCAGCCTTCTTTACCACTCCTTCCCTACACGTCTAGGTTTTACCTTGATAGAACTTCACGCCACTGCACGTTCGGGTCTGCTGCTCACTAGTGTTTTCCTCAGTCCTTCCATTTTCTGCTTATATTTAGACAGAATGGGAGACAGTCATTTCATTCATCTTCCCTATCCTAGCATTAGTCAATAAATGTTGTTTTAAAGATGTAGGTGTGTGATATATGAGTGTATATATATGTATGTGCTCGTGTGTGTGCAGGAAGTCATGTGTGTTTGGTATTTGAGAAGGTGCATGTAGAGTATGGAAAACAAGCTGGTGTGTTTTTCTTTGAGACAAGGTCTAGAGCTCCCAGATTAGTCAAGACTGGCTGACCAGGGCGGTCCAGGGATCCTCTGTCTACCTTCCCAGCATGGGGATGGCAAACACCCACCTCCTTGTCCAGTTTTGTCTGGTGGGTGCTGGGGATTGAACTCAGATTCTCCTACTTCCACAGCTGGCGTTTTACCAGCTGATCTTTTCCCAGCCTCCACAGTGGTTTCATTCAGTTTTAATATTATTTCTTGGTCTCTACTACTTGTGCCCACTTGTGTGAATCACGGGATTAACAGCAAACACATTTTTAGAAGAGAATTTATTTTTGCCTGTAAACAATTTTCAGCAAGAATAAACACTGATGTTTGGTTTCCAGAATGAAGAATGTACTTCTGTGAAAATGAGGCAGCGCACTGAGTCTCTCCTTTTGCCCTTCATTTTCTGACTGCTTAACACAACTCTTGGGCACAATGAGATTTTATTTGTGTCTGTGTTGTTATCTAGGTTTTAAACTGCTTTGATTACTGTATAAAGTGTATTGTTCATGATATGTTAAATTTTTTATTACCTTTATTTCTTTGTGGTGGCTGAGAAGGTACACTTGCCACACTTGCAGTCAAATACAGTGGAAAAAGAAAAACTGTATAACACAGTGCCACCAATCTTTAAAACCCCTCTTAGGAAATATGGGCACTTTTTCTTAGATTTTTTTTCATAAATATTTCAATAATTTTCATTGTGTCAGTTAACCTGTTCTCCTAATTTTTTGCCCATCATATGATAAAAGTATTGAAAGTTAATTGGAAAAGTAAAATCCTGAGCTCGTAAGTTCAAATCCTGACCTCATCAGGGCAATCTCTCCTCCAGTTTACTTTCAGCTTTTATTGTTTTGAGAGAATTCCTTACACACTCTAAGCAAATTGTTTCCTTGATGTGCCTTCATTACCTTTATGTTTCATTTGGCATATAGCCCTTATGAAATGATAATTTATAAGAAATAGTTGCTAGGAAGTCAAAATTGTGCTGTGTGACTTGAAATTGGAATCTAATATAGTGCACCTGGGGTACAGGTTCCAGTATGTAGACATTTGCTGTAACTCAGCATCTCTACTGACCTAAGATGTCACAAAGCAAATGTCCTTATAGTGATTGTTGCTAGGACAGTAAATAACTAGTCACCTCCCACTCGTAAGAAGGATGCTATTTCCATTTTATATGTCAATTTGACATTAGACGTGAATATTTTTGAGAGACAGATAAAAAGAGTGGCCTGGCATCATCTAAAAAGACCTCAGAAAAGAAACAAAATCAATCAAGATTCAGTTTAGAAACATTGACACTGATTTTAGTAACTTGTGTGAAGTCTTCTCAAAGCAGCCTAGACATGTCGAGAAGACGCAAAGACTTTGGGGACAGCCACGTCAACTCCTCACTCTGCCTTGCTACTGGGATGGCCTTTTCCTTCCCGAACAAGTCTACTGTCTCCCAAGAGCATTTGTTCCTGTGAAAGCTTTACTGAGAAAAAGGCACATGAAATCTTTAGGGATTTACTTTACAGAAAGCAGAGCAGCCGGGCATGGGATGCTACGGTACTGATTACAAATACTGAGCCCTCTTCACTCGACGTCCATCCCCAGGCATACCCTGTCCCTTCCCTTCCCTCTATTCTGGAAAATGGCCTTGCTGCTAAATTTATTACAAACTCAATAAAGTTAACATAAGGTTAATCTGAACACATCTTGAATGTTCTCAACTAGGACAATAAAGAACCAATTGTCCGTGCTTCCTTATTAAATATTTTCCTCTGAGATTTTTTTTTTTAAACCCGTGCTGGAGATCAAACCCAGGGCCTTCTTCCCGGAGCCACACTGCAGCCTAGGTTTTGGTTGTGAAAAATGTCCACAGGTTGGATGTGTGTGTGTGTGTGTATGTGCCTCCCTTTGATGTTGGTTAGCAATGGTGTGCTTTCCCTCGGTATTTTCGGCTTACCTCTGAAACAGCGTGTGAATTGTCATTTGTTTAGATAGCATGGACTGTGTTGGGTCATCTGTGACGGATTAATTTTGTTTTATTCTTTCGAACCCCTATTTTTTTTTATGTGTGTGTGTAATGCTCCCCCCTGCCTAGACCTGGTTAACCATCTCTGCCAGCAGGTCCTCAGTTTTTTACTCTGTCCCTCCTTTCCTACCCTAGCCCCGTCTTCCCCCGGTGTCGACTCCGTCCCCTTGCAGCGCACAGGCAGCCAGCACGGGCCGCAGAATGCCGCTGCCGCAGCCGCAGCCACCTTCCAGAGGGCCAGCTACGCCGCTGGCCCAGCCTCCAACTACGCCGACCCTTACCGACAGCTGCAGTATTGTCCCTCCGTTGACTCTCCGTACAGCAAATCGGGCCCTGCCCTCCCACCCGAAGGCACCTTGGCCAGGTCCCCATCCATTGACAGCATTCAGAAAGACCCCAGGTGGGTAAAACCGTATTTATTTACTCTGAGATGTATAAAAAGGTTTGATAACGCGGTCTCCTCTTGGCGCGCTCTCAGTGACAGGACATTGCCGTTGCCTTCTTGTTATTGGCTGAGGGTGGAAAGGTCGGCTTTTCTTGCGTTTTACAATGTTTGTGTGATAGGAAATGTAGACACATAGAATGGACCCCTGATGTCTCCTATGGAACAACACCCAGAAATAAAGCATAAAGAACTACTATAAGAACAACTTTGGGTGCTTATGGGTGTAGCCCTCTGATTTGGTCCAGAGGGGTCTTCAGTGAAGTGGGAGCAGAGGCAGGAGCTGGGCAAAGGTCTCATGTGACCTTCAGTGTCACATGTGCTCCTACCGCCTGGGAAGAAGAACTTGTTACCAGCCTCTGTCTTTCTGTTTATCAGAATATAAAGATCCCCCCAAAAAAAATTATTCTCAAATTTGAGAAATCAGAAATTAGTTGTTTGGGAATTGGTAAGAACTTGGCTGTGGATTGTTGGAGATACAATTCGATAAGGTGCATTTCTCTTCCACCTTCTTGTTTCCAGTAGCAGCTGGGGTTTTCATGGTCCTCTGCTTCTGAAGTTGGGATTGACTCCTTGTGAGTTGATATAGATGCAGTCCCATGTGCACATGTGCACAGATGTGTATGCTCTCACACATATAAATGCATCTATACATATACACAGACATATATGTAACCTGCCCCAGTGAACACTCTAGATAGGCTGAGATGCCAGTATTTCTTTAGGGCTGGGCTTGAGTGTAATGATACATTTGAAATTCATCTCCAGGCATTTCCCTGACAGGGCACACTGCTTCTTAGGTACTGTATCGAGAATTTGCATGGTTTCCCTTATAAAGAGAAATTGCTTCTTCAAACATGAAAGGCGAATGGACGAATCATTTCATCCTGTGCTTTCAGATAGCTGCCTCAATACAAATGAAACCCACGTGGAGGGCCCTCACTAAGTGCTGTGTTTGGTGCAGTCTGCATGGTAGCGTTGAATTGTACTAAAGGCTCGCTTCTGACTGCAGGAGGTTGAAAGTATATCTCATCCCCAGAGCTCAGTGCTGGTCTCTGGATTTTCAAGCTTTCACAGCAGTCAAAAGTCTCTGAACTGAAATCCACCTTTCTCTTTTAAAGCATGCATGGTTAGGACGTTCTTCAGAAACTATTTTTATCACCCTTTGTTTGGAAATATTTTATTCTTAACAGTAGAGCAAGAATATATGGAAATAAAACATTAGCGAAAGATGAAGAGATGCTGGTATAGAAGACTGTATCCAACTGGGCGTTGTTTGACTTTCACACTGTGTATTTAACTTGAGGATATACACGCATGTTATGTTGGATGTTATGTGTTCTAGTCTTCCTTCTCTTGCTGTGTTAAAACAATGACCAAAAAGAGCTTGTGGAGGAAAGGGCCGATAGGCTTGTGCTTTCCAGCCATAATACATCATGGTTGAGTCAAGGCAGGACATCTAGAAAGAGCTTGAAGCAGAAACCATGGAGAAGGCTGATTCCTGGCTCTCTCCTTCTTCACAGGCTAGAGCTTGGGTGGCTTCATTACACCGCACAGAACCACCTGCCTAGGGATGGTGCCACCCACAGTGGGATAGGCCCTCCTGCATCAGTTCATAAGCTGGATAAATCCCACACAGACATGCCCACAGATGAATCTGATAAAGACAGTCACTCAACTTTGTCCCTTTTATTCAGGTATACTCTCAGTCGAAGCAGGCGTTGCTCTATAATTATGGCCATCTCCTAATGCACTATTTATTCCAAGTTTGCCTCAACCTCATGGTCCTCCTGCCTCAGTGTCCCATGTGCAGAGATTAGAGGCATCAGCTACCTCATGAGAATAAGATTATATCTGCAATAAAAAGCCTTTAAGCATTCCTATTAAGGAATTTGGCTTAATAAGAAACTAAATTTATGTTTCTCTGTGTGCAGCCTAGCTTCTGTGCTCTATATTGTGTGTTAAAGGCACTTTATTTTATGAAATGGAATAGCCTTCCTTTTCTATATTGCTGTCACGTTCATAGGTTTATTTCTTTCTGTCTATTGTCACAGCTTTTACCTTTTCAAGTTATGGATCATGCTACTTATATTTATTGAGTGCCTACTACACACCAGAGAGAGAAACACCAGTAAGAAATGATACAAAGAGTAAGAGAATATTGGCCACTAATCTTTAGTATGTGTTAAATGTATACTTCAAATTAATACTGTGGCTTATAAGTTCATCTTTATTTTCAAGAGCACCAGATGCTGGCCTTAAGGATGTGTGTAAATTCTGAAAACTCCAGCAGCATGCTAAGCACAGGCATACAGACAGGGAATCCTGGCAAGGACCAGACAAGAATGTTTTGTCCTGATATAAAAGACAAATAAACCCAGTAATACCTGGAATGGAGAATAAAACACAGTAATGCCTTTTTGCAGGGCGTCTTTAAAACTCTTATTATTCTTGTTATGGATTCAAAAACCATGTGACTCTTAAGTACAACGTATTGACTTTTAAAAGACATTTTCCATTTCTTTAAGTGATAATTTGTGGTTGTTTCCAGGCGCATAGTAGAACTAAGTGTGCTAGAACAAAGATGTCTAACTTTTAGGGTTCAGGAGTATATGCTCTGTCATTAAAGCTGTTGACTGGAGTCTTTCCAGCCCCTTGACTCTTTCTGCGCTTCTCTGTGTAGTATTCGTTAGCCTGGAAGGAGTGTCCAGTTTGCTGTCCACGGCCCAGTGAGCCGAGGACAGCCGCAGGTGCGGTCCAACACACAAGCCCCCAAACCCGCTGGTCACATGATGAGATGATTTTGTGATTTGTCTGTTTGTTGTTTGCTTTGCACGTACTAGCACAAGTAGTTTTCTTCCTTTTGAATCTTGCAAGGCTCTTTCCGAGGTGTGGACAGTAGCTCTGGACGGCCGTGTGGCAGGCAGCAGGGAGGAGGAGGGAGTGATTCACGTGGCTCTGATACAGCACAGCGATCGGGAGCTGTGTGGTTTCTGTGACAGTCATTCAGTTTTTCCTGGATCTGCCCCTTGGATCTTAACAGAGATCCATCTTCTTTTTCATTGCAGAGTTGTAGAGGATTGTTCAGTAAGATGTTTCCAAGCAAATGTTGACCTTTAACATAGGAATTTGAAGTCGAGGGAGTCTTACTCACTCTCTGAACTGAAGCCCCAAAGGCTCCTTACCACTTTGAGTTACTTCCAGCCTTGGGGTGAGGAAGGACTGTTCCTGAGGGCTTGGAGTTTCTTTGTTGACAGTAGTGGGCTCAGTCACACAGATTTTGGGAAAATGTTGATGTTTCTACTTTTAACTCTTTGAGACTCTATCAAATGTACAGAAACTTTTCATCCAAAAGAGATGGTGGCATCCAGTTTCATTTGTAAAGTCAGGGATCCTGGGGAAAATGAGGTTTTTACACATACAAAATTCACTTCAAAGCCACATTTGCTGAAGGTTTGTTTTTTTTTTTTTAAAAAAAAAAACATAATTATATATTATTTTCTATAAGATGTGAACCTCCTGACTATCAGAAATGTACTTTGTACATGAGACCAAATATTGAATTGTTTCTATGTATATGTTAAATATACATGTTTAGATATGCTTATGGGTAAGGTAAATATATGTGTAAGTCATAATAGTCGTATTATTTTAAAAGTTAAATAATGAAACAACTAGAAACATAAATAAAGACAGATGTACCGGTGTCTGCTGGAGGAACTATAAGTGGTCTCATGCATAAGAAGAGTAGAAGTTATGTTTAGAACTTTTGTGACATGACGTACAAATCAGAACAGTTGTAGCAGCTTTAGTGAGTTTGGTTAACCAGTGTTCCAGGCTGGTGAAATTGATGCACACTATTTTAAAGAAAAATTTCAAACATGCTGAAAGACCTTTCTCTCTCTCTCTCTCTCTCTCTCTCTCTCTCTCTCTCTCTCTCTCTCTCTCTCCCTCCCTCCCTCCCTCCCTCCTTCCCTCCCTCTGTGTGTAAAATCTTAGCACACATATGTGGGGACGCACATGCCAGTGTCCACACAGTGGCCAGAGGAGGATACTGGGTGTCCTGTCCTGCTGGGTCATGTCCATCTTATTCCCCTGAGACAGGGTCTTGAACTGAACTGGACCTAGGCTAATAGCCAGCCACTCCCAGCAGTCATTCTGTGTCCACACCCATAGGACTGGACTTACAGACAGGTGCAAGGCCACGTGTGGCTTTTTACATGGTTTGGAAATTTGAACATAGGTCCCCATGCTTGTGTACAAGTCTTTGTGTCAGCCCAACTGTCTCTCGGGTGCCAAAAAATCTCATTCACAAATGCAGTTTGCAGTAAGTCTCTCCTTTTTGTTTTTGTTTTTTAGCACAACAGAGCAATGCACACAGTAGCATGTCTTAAATGAAGATGTTGAGCACAAATCAGCAACTGCATTGTCAATTGGCTGTAGCTTATTCCTATCCTTGGAGTTGTTTTAAGTTAAAAAACTGATCAATAATATAAAAATGGGCACTTTTAGGGAAATATATATTTATGACTACTATATTTTATTTGCTATGTTTATATGTTATGAAACTTATTGTATTGGAGACATCATATTGTCGCACTCAATAATATTGCTTATCCATATATTATCAATGGGTAAACTGCAGTAAAGAACATTGTCAGATGTTTTTCTCATTATTCATCAATGTGTTTCTCATCATAATATATATATTAAATGAACTTTCAGATAGAAAGTAGTTTTAAAATGCTCTACAAAGGTGGAGATTCGAACGTTTTTTAAATCTTAATGCTTAAACCATAGTACTGTGTAATTTAGATTATTATCTAGCTTAAGTCACATTGCTGGGATGTTTGCAAAGCATGTATAACATTATTCCCATAGTCTACTTCTCTTGGGCTATGAATCTCTGCAGATCCTAATATTCATTTCCAACACCCAGTTATCACTCACCTAAGTGGACCTTCCAAGTTTGAAAATCACTATTCATTTCACTGAGTGCAGCCACCCTATCCCTTCTCTTCCCTACCCAGTCCCTCTAGCCAGACATTCAAATTGAACCATTTTACAGAGTTGTTATAGAATAAGGCAGACACAGTGATATTGATGATATTGATATAAATGATACTGGCATTTACTGTTTTGTAGTTTTTATTTTGGAGAGGTCTCATGTAACTCATGCTACCCTCAAGCCTGCTATAGAGCTGAGGATAACCTCGAACTTCTCATTATCTGCCTCCACTGCTCCAGTACTGAGATTACAGGTGGCCACCACCATACCATGTTTGAAGAAATACAGAGAGTCAAGGCCAGGGCTTCATGTGAGTAGACCAGCCCTCTGCCAGCAGAACTACAACCCCAGCCCTCCACAGTAACGTCCGTGGAAACACAGTCCATGTCTCTCCTAGGTTCATTCTCTGGTCTTGTCTCTTATCTTCGAGATTACAGGAGAATGTAATATTTTCCTCTTCAAAAAAGTTACTTCACCCTCCCCTACCCACAATGGCCATGCCCTTTGTCCCTTGCCAAGCTGCCACTGCCCTCTCACTGTCCTGATTTTCTCATCTGCCCTACACCTCACCATTATTTATAGAAATGGAATCAAGTTTACTTTGGACCACCTACATTTATTGTGGTTTTACCTGGCTGGTTAAATGAAAATGATGTTCATAAGTGACAGCCATGACAATTAAAATTAATTAATAATATGGCTCAGGTCTGGTGTTGAACATTTTATATCCATTATTCAAGGTGATCAGTCTAAGATCTCTATAGCATGACTCCCTCTCTAATTACCAGTAAACATGTTAAAAATGTTCTTGGCCATGACTGCCTGTTTTTCCTCATCCTTAACCATGTAGTACCATACATTCTGCAGATCCTGCTTCAATATAACCTGGTGTGATATAGCATCAGCAATGATTCTTCATTGTACTTCTTAGAAATGTGATTATTTATCCTCCAAATAGTCTGAGGACAGGACTGAAGTGGCTGGAGGCTTCAGAGTTCTGACTTGTATTCATTCGAAATCCCTCTGCTATTGGATGGGACCATTGGATTCATCATCTTCTTCCAACTGAGTTTTCATGATAAGATAATTAATGTGGGGGAACTTCTCGACTGTTTTGAGTCAAGCGAAAGATAATGTGCTCCTGGAACACAACAAGAGTAAATGGAGCTGGCTTTAGGTAGAAACGTTAAAGGAGAGCTCTGAAATGATACTTCCTATCATCATCCTGCCTTGTTATTCCATCACAAGTGATGATGTGAAATCCCATGTCTACCATGTACAACCAGTACTTATGTGTGACTTGATGTCATAAGTCACTTTTGTTTACCATCTTGCATTGAACAATTAATTGCCCTCAAAAATGGAACACTCAAAATATTTGTTGTTGCTAGACAGGTGGTAGCGCTGACTGTCAGTTGTTAACCAGTGACAGTTAATTACCATCACCTCTTGAAAAGTTTTGCAGCAAATTGGGGACATTAATTTAGAGATTCTGACATTGGCAGGAAGAAGATTAGCATTTCAAAGTCAGAAGAACAATACATTTTAGCATGAAGTTCCACTGTGCATGGCATATTATAATTTGACAAGTCCGGTAACTGAAAATCTTCTATCTCCTGAAGATCATCCCTACCACTTGAATGGTCTTGGTGCACTATGTGTGTTGCCTCGTAGTAAATGTGTTAGGAAGACAAGAAAGAGGCGGAGGGGATAAGAGTGAGAAAAGGCACAGGTAAAGCTGTGAGGCACATTACATAAATGAAGCCTGTTGGTGGCTGAGAGGAAAAAACATACACCCATCTTTGTTGTATTACATTCTCAGTTTTCTAAGACATTTCCATATTTGCTTTGTTCTTTTATTATGTCTGTTGTTTAAACTTCCATGCTGGAGCTTATCACCTGAGCCCCTAGCTTGGGGGTGCTTTAGAGACAGGACACCACACTGATGATGTTCATGCTGTGATAACTGGGTCATTTGCAAGAAGCCCTGAAGTCCAGGTCTCAGTCTGCCACATGAGGCTGCAGTGTGCTAAAGGGTGCTATGTTAGGGGTGGGTCTCCTGACTTTCAAAGTTAGCTCAGTGGGTCACAGCATTTTTTGACTCCATACTTCAGGTTCTTTTTGAAAGCTTTATGGGTACCCACAGAGAGTGACCACTCCTTTACCTTGCACAGAAGCATCCCCAATCACTTAAGACATGGGGAAGAGAAACATGAAATAACTTGGAATGTAGGACAAGTGTTTCGGTAGAATAAAAGTAGACTTCTGAGGGAAAAAAAATCAAAGTCTGTTAAAGATAGATGTTTGGAAACCACTGACTTAAAAGTCACAGTGAGGGAGCAATTACTTCTTGAACAAGGGAGTGATATAAAATTAGTCTAAGGCACTCATATATATCCACTCCTGTGAGTATGAAAAAAGTAAACTTGGCTTTTTATTTGCTTTACCTACATAAACTGTTTTGAGTATTCTTGATGAATAAGTGAGTAGAAGTAGAGTATTTCTTCTAAATACAATTTATTCTCTCCCTAAAAGTGATAGTATTTATTTTTAATCATTTAATTTCCAAAAAAATATTTACCAATATCTACCATATCATATACAATTAGCAGTAATAAAGAAGTTTGAGGTAATAAGCATCCAACATGATGCCAGTAGTATTGCCTTCTGTTGTTTATATCTTGTGTTATCCTTGTCCATGTTGAATTTGAGTGGGCCTGTGTGCATAACAGAATAATGCAGAGGGGAAATTTGTGGGTTGGGGAGGCAGATAGCAAGTCAGAATTCTAGGGGCCTGCAAGCAGTGCTGTGAGCCAAGTTTCAAGGTACGCTTCCCTCTGCCAATTGAGTATTTGGATCTTCCAGCTTAGTTCTTAGAAATGATGGAACACAGATTATCATCCCCGATGCTCCTTGTCCTGGGTTCCTGTGCAAAGACACCATGAGGTAATAACTAATATGGCTGCTGTTTTCAGTCATTGAGTTTTAGGGTGAGTTGTTAAACTGAACCTGAGTGATCTTCCCAACAAAACATCAACCTTTCCTTTCAGTGACTCCTCTGAAGCCCTTTACCCCTTTGCTTATTAAAAGAGGAATAGTCAAGAAGTTGGCACAGCTGGCATGCTTACCAACACATGAATGGATAAACAAAGTACAGAGTATGTAAAAAATATTCAGTATTATATGGAATGAAGTATAGATGTGTTATAACATGGATGAACCTCGGGGACATTCTTAGTGACATAAGCCAGGTATAAGATGGCCAATTGTTCTGTAGAGTATCATGAGGCAGTAAGAGTATCATCTTCACAGAGCTATAAGGTAGAATAGTAGCTACTAGTGGGTGTGGGAGAATAGGCAGTTGATGGTTAGTGACCATTAGCTTTATCTTTAGCATGAGGATTTACTAGAATTGGACTGTGAAGGGTTTTGCACAGAGTTTGTGAATGTGCTTAATAGTACTAGCTTTGAAATAGCTAGAATGGTAAAAATGTCTGTATATTTTATAGCAACAAAAATGTAATTGAGGGGACTGGTAGGATATGTCTCAGCTAGTAAAGTTCTTACTGTACAACCAGGAGAACCTGAGCTCTTATCCCCAAAACTTCTGTATAAAACTGGATGTGGTGGAATGTCCTGGCACTGGGAAGACAGAGAGGAGGATTCCTGGGACTTGCTGACCAACGAGCCTGGCTGAATTTGTGAGTTCCAGGTTCAGTGAGAGACCTTGTCCCAAAGGAATTTAGGCACACAACTGGAGAAGCAGCTCGGTGATGAAGGATGCTTAGGGCGCTTCCTGATGATCTAAGCCCAGGTTCTGGCACCCCCATCAGGCGGCTCACAAACCCTGTAACTCCAGTTCCAGGAGATACAATATCCACTGGTGTACATGGGTGCCTGCACTCACATAGTGCACATACAGTCATACAGGTACACACACACACACACACACACACACACACACACACACAAATGAATTATTTTTAAAAATCAATTGAGGTAGATACTTAATATTGACCTCTCCCCTCCCCATGTTACCACATACCTGTACACGTATGTACACACACACACACACACACACACACACACACACACACACAGGATAATAGCCAGCAAAATGCTGTCCAGGCACTATGTTTTTACAGAGAGAAGCCTACACAGAAGCAGAATAAGGAAGCCACTGAAAGAAAGGATGAATGAGTCATGCTTGTGGATCCTAACTACGGCTATTTTCCAAGCTGTGCATTCTCCTACCTTGTAGGAAATGGTAAAAGTCACTTCTGTGAAAGTTACCACAGTATTTTTGCTTTGCACTACTCCTCAAATAGGCTACTAAATTCTATAAATACATTGTAATAATATATTACCTAATTATAATAATACCCATGTTAAGAATGAATGTAAAGTAGCCTTTTAAATCAGATGCCATATTATTCTACAGAACAAAAACATTTATTCACACCAGTTAAAAAGTTAGCATCTTTATGGTGATCAATTTTAGATATTTTATTCTTTTACTCAGCAAATATTTATCGATACTGGATACCAAAAAACATTTGCATCAGGTAAACGAGGTGAAAATAGTGACTAGGAAATAAATAGGAAATAGTCATACGTAAAGTCATATAAACTTTAAATCGAATGTAAATGAAAACTTGGCTTTTACATTTATATTTAAAATTCCGCTTAGTAACTGCTTATACCAACCATCACATACTTCTGTGTGATAACTCCAGTCCTCCGCATACTGCCTGTTTGCTTCAGAGCCAAAGTGCCATCTCATGATTTCTACCTCAGTTGATTTCCCCTCACCCCAAGGACAAGGCCCCAAATCACCAAGCTTTCAGCCAACACAAGGAATCCAATAGCAAAGCATCCTGTTTTCCCTAGAGCCAATAGGGCTTCTCTCCATCTCTTCACAGAGACGCTGTTGTGTTTCAAGCCAGGTCTGATTATATTAGAAAATTATTCTCGATGGTAAATGAAGTTGACAACAGCAAGGTACTTCTGACATTGAAGGGTGAAGTTTTATAATGCCTGGGCATCTTTAGATAAGGTGATGTATTTCTGCCGGGGCCTTCTAATGTGCTCATTGTCCTCCATTTTGAGGATGACTGAAACATGAACAGATTTAAATTTGCCATAAGTCAGATTGAAAATAACAGAAAATGGCAGCATTAATATTGTGAATGGAGCTTTAATAGCACAAATACTGTGTATCTTCAAAGCAATGTATAAATACCTTTGTGGATATATCCACACAAATATCCACAGACACTTAAACATATTCAGATGCATATATACAAACATATAACACACCACACACACACACACACACACACACACACACACACACACACACACACACACTGGACCTTCCTTTGTATAGCTAGCTTTAAAACTAATGCTAACCCCAAGGATGAGACACCAAATCATCACAAAGAATGCATTTTCATTCTTCAGAGGCAATGCCCTTGCAGTTTTATTACTGACATCATTGGCTTACTAAAAATGGAGGTTTACTGAGCAGTGTGGAAGAATCTCTCCGGCCCCTGGGCCTGTGCAGTGCATCTGCCATTCTGGCCCATGCTCCAGGCTGAAGCGCCTGTGTGTAATGTGCCACATTAGCTCATTCTGCACAGCGAACACTTACCGGTTGCAGGGAATGAGAACGCACTGTGGCAAGTCAGTCAATAGGAGCTTGTTGTAAGTTTCCAGAGAGGGATGAAAGAGACAGGAAATGGGCTGACCAGGCTCAGCCAGGAGGGCCTCATTGAAAACCAGTTCACAGGCCTGGGTACAATGGAAGCTTTTGGAGCCTGGGCAGGAACTCAAGAATGGCGCTGTGGGTGGAATGAGCCTGCCCTGGCCTTACTGCAGTCTGTGGTGAGAGGTCTAGGCCCCTCTGCCCTTTCTCTGTCACCTGGCTACTCATTCTCACCTCCCACTCCTTTCCTTCTTGTCTTGGCTTTGCTCACCAGGCTGTTATGGCACAGATTAGGCTCTGCCTTAGGCCTCTGCTCCTTCTTCTATGTGCAGAACTCTCCAACACCTGGAATTCCACCTTGCTCAAGAGAGGACTGCGTACCATCCTCCAAATCCCTGTGATGAAGTCTTAACTCCTAGACCCACACTGTGTAGAAACAGAGTCTCCAAGAGGGTGGCTAAGGTAAATTGAGATCACTGGGCTAAGGCTCTGTTCCCATGGCACTAGTGAGAAAGACTATGCAGACAGTGAGACTCCAGCCATGTGAAAATTGAGGAGGAGGCCTCAGAATGAGGAAAATGGGCTAGCACCTTGACCTACCCCCTTGACCTTGGGTTCCAGCCTCCAGAGCTGTGATAACATGAGCACTATGTTGCGGATGGTGCACAGTCGGTAGTATTTTGTTGCCATAGGCCTAGTTGGTTTTACCGCCTTCAGTGAGCAGCCATGACGGTGCCTAACTAGACTAATTCAGAGATTGTGTCATCTGCCCTCTGCTTAGAGGAGGTGCCCCTGGGCCCTGCGAATCTCAGAAGCTGCGATAGGATTCTGTAGGATTCTACAGAGCTGTGTCCTCAAGGAGTAAGGTTGAGTGGAGCTGTGGTTGTGACACTTCTCTGAGAAGGCCAAGGGGAGGCTGGTCTAGCTGCCCAACATTTTGTTCATGTAGATATGGCTCTTCTGAAGACTGGTGTGGCATAGAGTTTAACTTACAATGTGCAGGTCAAAATAGAGCCATTTATCAGCTCTAAAAAATTTGAAAATCAATGTATAAGTTCTGTAAAATGAGATTTGAAAATGGGGAGTTCTGTACTTCTCTCTCTCTCTCTCTCTCTCTCTCTCTCTCTCTCTCTCTCTCTCACACACACACACACACACACACACACACAGACACACACTTGAATGTGTATGTAAATGATCCTGATACATGTACATGCCCAGTTACAGAAGTGAACTGATTTCTATAAATTAATTGCCATTTCATCACTTAAGAATTGAAATCACTGAAAAACTATTCACTCCACCATATTTTGAATTTTGCTTTAAACATATTTTACTGAAACAAATGAGCTCTAGGGTGAGAAAAACTTACTAGCATCTAGAAGCTTGCTCTCCAAAGTGTGAGTCTGAGCCTGGGTGCTGGCTGGAAATTTAGAATCCTAGGCCCTACTCCATGCCTCTGACACCACAATCTGAATCTTAACCAGAACCAAAAATGTGAGCTGTGAATGTGGAAATTGGGAATCACTGATTCTATCAGAAACACCTCTCAACCACCACACCCAATTTATTGCAGAAGCCAGAAATTTAAAAGATGGCATTAAGATGTCCCTTTGATTGGACCATGTTACTATATTGCAATGTTATGGCAAAATAAAGTATTAGGATCATTTGATTTTTATAGACTTAGAGTGTTTCTTAGTTGATGAAATGTCTGAATTTGAGAACCCAGGCATTCCGTGCAGTTGATATCATGATCAACAAAATGTAAACTCGCCATTTAAAATGTCAGAACATAAATTTTTAAGGCATATTTTACCTACTAAAATTTTTGTTTCCTTGGCTTTCAAAGATGTTCTATGTCCCCTCCCCTCCCCCAGACAAATCCTCCAAATGTCTCTTTTTTTTTCTCTCTTATTGAACCTCTCTCAGCTTGATGAGGGAGCTTTGAACTCTTATCCCAGAATCACTTCTACTTGTGAAAGCCTTATTATTTCTTTACTGCTCTGTTTCACTCCCTGCCCTCCTGTCATGCCGTTGACCTCTGTCAGTCCCAGGGTAATTGCTCCAACCAGTCTCCTCTGATTGCATCTAAGTGGTAGCATCTCTCTCCATTCAGAGATCCCTCAATCTGGACACGGACACTTCATGCGTTGTCATTTTTTACAATCTGTGTGGAGCACTGTGTCTGTCTCCTACCAGATAGATGCTCCTTGGAAAATTCATTCGTGTATATCTAATCAGCATGGGAAAACATTCAAGTCTGATGTCTTCAGCCAAGTGTACTACTGCATTGCAGCCTGAAATTCCATGTTAGAATTGCAGAATCCCGTATCTACTCCCAGGCCTACAAACCAATATCTGCAAGAACATCCAATACTGATTCATTTTACATTAAAGTTTAAGAATCTTCGATTGAAAAATCAGTATTACCCAGCCCTTTTCCTTCTGCATTATCAATAGAAAGTAACAACATTTCATTTACCTTGTTATGGTGGTAAGCACCTTTGATTTGGGGCTCAACTCTTAGGAACCAAAGAAGAGGGGCAAACAGCTCATTTTAACCTTTGTAAGGGAAGAAAAAAATGCAAATATACCCAGAAGGAGGCAGCCACGCTAGCTGTGTTGTTAGACTAGATGTTTCAGAGATTAGCAATAGGAGATGCATCCCTTGAGTTGTAGAGTAACAGCTCTCAGGCTGAGGCAGTGTACCATAGCCCAGAGTCTGCATTTCTCCAAAGGCCCCTTTCCAGTCTCCTTCACAATTTTTCCGTGCCTCATCTCCACAAATAGTGAGCAATATCTCCCACCTCTGAAACTCACTATGTATTTACCTATACAGCATTTCAGAAAACATACATCTATAGAAAACAAAAATAGGATAACCAATATGTCTCATTGTAGAACATTCATTCATGGAAATAAAGCCAACTCAACAAAAGTTGTACTTTCAATAAAATTATACTTTTTGTTTTAGAACTAGATACCAAAATTTTATGGCTTAATTCATATTTTTGTTTAACTGTGTGCTATTAGTCATTATAATCACTGTGTTAAAAAATCAACAATTAGAACTTTAGTGTCAGAAGAAACGAATTATACATGTATGTTTATGGGTGTGTATATTGTAATGAATTATCACAGTCTTCTTTTGATCATTTCAAAGTGATCAAGCATGGAGGTTCCTTTAACATGTGGGAATGCATCATGATCTGTATTTTCTTGGGTCAAATTCTGACTCTTTCATTAGGCCTGTAAAGGAAAATAGAACTTCTGAAGGCTTCCATTAGGGTTCACCTTTGAGCCAGTTTCTCAGAAATAAGAAAGGAAACATTCTCGCTCGTCAACTTTGATTTCCATTAAGTCTTTTACTCCTTAGAAAAACAAAATAATATGTTGGGTTGAAAGCTGGAAAAATGAAACTTGGCCTTGAGGTTTTTGAGAAATCAGTACCCATTCCCTAGCAGATTTCAGAAGTAAACCATTTTAGCCTCAAAACAAATGGTTTCTTTCAATTAACACACAGCAAATGAAGATGTCTGAGTGCCTTTGAGACAATGGCCGACTATACACTTTCCCATCCCAGTACTCTTCACATTCAATGGCACACTGTCCAGGCAATGGCACACTGCCCTCAGATGGAGAAGGCTTGGGCATTTCATCCTTTCAAGGAAGCCAGAATTCTCCCTTGCCAGTAACCTGAGATGCCCCTGCCATGTTTGGATAGGTACCCTCTAGTGTCCCATTATTATTTGCTAAAGTGAAGAAACAAGGGGCAATGTTTTCAGATCTTCCTCCCAGATTCTTCAGACAGGCAGAAACCAGGCTTTCTGACAGTTGCTGCAGCTCGTGGGGAAAGTTCCTTTGGTAATTTTTAACAAGAAATAACTGAGCCTGCCTGTGGTCATTTACTCAGACTTCACTTTAAGGCTTGCCATGCTGTTCCAGTGTTAACAACTGGGGAGTAGTATCCTAGACAACTAGGAATATGTTCTGTTGCATGGCAGTATTGGGATGGGGCAGGTAGTCTCTGTCATCCTTTTCAGTCCCATCGGTGTTTGTCATATAAATCTCAGGAAAGGGTTACCAGAACCTGTGTGAAATCCCTTTATACCCAGCAGCAAGTTCAGACACTCCAAGCTCTGGAAACAACGCAGACCACAGTCAGAACACATCTAAGACAGCAGAGTTCAGGATCTCAAACATCTGGCAACGGTCTCATGGTAGTCTGCCTATCACTTGACTTCTGGGATTCTGCCGTTTTGATTGACAAATACCCATCTAGTGGCCAAACTACGAAATGCTTCTTCTCTGGGGCTGAGCCCCCCTTGCAATCACAACACTCGCCCCTAGACTCCCATGGCCAGGTACTAACTGCATTATGGTGGTCTCCGTTCTTCTCTAGCTTTAGGATAGTTCCTGGGAAGGGATTAGCTGTTTGCTCATCAGTATTTCCTGCCAAAATAGAACACCCACACTTCTTTGAAAGTTATCTTGACCTGGAGCAAAGATTCTGTTCTATGCCATGCCTGCTCTAATTCTCCCACTTGTAATAAAACAGTTGCTCTCTTAAAGCATGTAAAATGAAAATAGCCTGTGTAGTAAATGTATTTTAAAAAAAAACCACACAAAACACATAATTCCATAACATAGTGAAACTACCAAACAACTTAGGGTAGGTTGGCTGCTTTCTAGACACAGATGTGACATCTGATGAGCCCTTGTGTGGGAAAGTCCCTTTTTTATCACTAAACATTTTGGAGGCAGTTCACACGTGGTTGTTACATGCTGTGCAGTAACGCCTTCTTTATGTCAGCAGAGATGGAGGCAGTCAATTCTGTGTCCCGTTTAAATGACCACAGTGAATAATGTATGTCTACACCTGCAAGAAACTTTGGGGTGCCTGTGGGGAAAAGAGAGGTCAACACTTTCCCTGCTGACCTTGTAATGTGAGAGCAGCAGGCACCGTTGGGAGACTAGTGTGGAAGGAAGATGGGCAGACTTCCCAGAGCAAAGGTGCTGAACTGCATGGCAAACATGTCGTGGGTCACAGAGCTCCCTGGGGGGTGTGAAATATTGGCAGTGGTGACAGGTCTCCAGCTAGGAGGGGATCTCGAACATGAATTCAAAATAGAATGGGTAATGAACCCAAGACGCTTCTCTCAGTTCTCGGCCATGTTGTACAGCATGACTTCACCAGAGCCCTGGCTGGTCCTAAGCACCACACACACCTTGCACGGAGCAAGCCCTCAGACCACTCCACACCAACAGACACTGCCTGAGACACACCAGTCAGATGTTAACCGTCCTATGTCCCAAATTCCTGTGCTTTTTACTGACCATACAAAGTTTGCTGCTATTATATAAACAAAATGTAAGCTTTGAAATTATAAAAGACAAAATTTGTCGTATAAGATGTTGGGGAAACATCTTCATGCTTATCAAACTAAAGAAGAGATTACATGAATCTATGTTAAATTCTGTTAGCCCATTCTTGGGAATTGGTGTCGCTTTAATAACGTTGAATATTGAAAGGTTCTTGTTTTTAGTGTTGCTCTAGCACACTTTTTCCTTTTTAGTTGCCCAGCTGATTAAATGCTTAGTATTCTGTCCTATTAGCTCACCCACAGAGCTTTATTGAAAACCATGACATAGTCGCTTGTTTGTCTAAGGGTACCAATATTTGGATAAACAAAAATCCTAATGGAAAAGGAAAAATTGAAGCAACTGTTCTGTTCATGAAAGTGAAAGGTATTAATTCGCAAGGAACAGTACCATTTCTGTCAAAATCTGTCAATTGAATTTACAGATGCTAACAGAAGAAGTTAGATAAAATGTTGTGTTTGAAATTTACTGAATTTACTTTTGGTTTTGTGTTGGTCTTACCACTTGGTCCATGCCAGTTGAATGCAGTTAAGCAAGTCCTTTGACCAAGGAGCTCAGATGCAGACTCCTTTTAGGATGGTCTGGAACCCTCGGCTTCATTCCGATTCAAATTCGATTAGTGTTCTCGGAGTATCAGGTCCATGAGGGGCACCATGTCATTTCCATTTGAGGCCGAAGAAGCATCCCTAAAAGCTTCATGGAAATTGAGAGCACATTATCCGTTTCAGAGTCAGATGTGACATTCCAAAGTATTCTGAATGTATAAAAAAATCCAATGCAATTACAGATTTATTCCGTGCTTTGTCACACTTAAAACTGACCAAATGGCCTGTCAGTTCTATATACATAGCACCTAGGTAGCCAAGGAGAGGCATGTCTGAACAGAAACCTGAATAAGAGATGAGTACAGTCCAACAGCCATCGATGGCTAAGGGCCAAAGGGAATCCAAACTGCCAAGGCTGGGAACCTGCAGCAAGGTCTGCGAGTCTGGAAATACCAACCGAGGGAAACTGGGGCAAGAAATATGGAGGAGATTTGTGCAAGGCACAGTTGTGGGGCGATCCTATTAAGATCGGATCTGTGACAAATCAGATAGAGCAGCACTCAGCACTTTTACTAATATGGGTGTTAGGTTTTACAGGATCACTAAGGGCTCTGAGAAAAATGATTCTGAAAGGGAGTAGGCGAGGGCAGGGACACCTTATATAGGGCACTGCAGACCTTGACTGTAAGCAAGAGGTCCACGCATGAAATTAGGAGGAATGGCTATCAGAAGTCCTCACTTTGGGAATGTACTTAAGGTGGCACCCACAGAGTCCCCTGATGAATCGAATTTGGAGTTCTCAGGGGGAAAAAAAAGGGCTAGGATAGCCACAGTGCTGAATAGCTGGGAAGAACCTTGTTTCTCAAGATGAGCCTTTCCAGACGACACCCAGTTTGAGTGGCAGGAGAAGGGGCAGAATGGAAAGGCTGGGGCTTATCCATTTCTATCCAAGTACAGCTGTGGAACCAGAGCTCAGAGTGTGGACAGGGCTGGAAGGAAGAGCTGGACATCCCAAGCCTGTGACTCCACGTGGGTCAGATATTGGTTTAAGCTTTTTGCCCATATTACAGCAGTCTTGTGGTTTCTAATAAGGTAAGCACTATTCTGATCCTCAGGTGGCACTTGAGCAATCCCCTCAAAGCTGGTAAAGAGCTTTGAACAGCGGAAAGTTTGGCAGAGAAAACTGAAGTGATTCCAGCAGTGAAAGAAGGAGATGACAGAGGGTGTTCAAGTGTGGAAAGCAGGGAAGGAAGCAGGTAGAGAAAGACCAACCTGGGTCAGATGCCGCTGTGCCGTCTAGTACAAAGGCTGATAATGAACCAGCCACTGCAGTCTGCAGCTTTAGATCTGGGATCTGGGGCAGTAAATCTCAGTTTGCTGGGCTTACCGGAATATGAAGGGGGAAAAAAATAAAGACATCAAGCGTAGTGAAGTTTAGAAGCCAATACAGTGTGCCTTCAGGAATCTGAGCTGCCTTGGTTCAGGCCTGCTCGTCTCAATTCCAGCTGCTACGGCCTTGAACTAGTTACCTAACCTCTTTGTGTCACAGTTTGTTCAAATCTAGGATGATGTCAATAAATCTCAGCCATAGATTTGTGTTAATATGTGCAAACTGCAGAAAACTATGCCTGACATTATATGGGCACTTATCATTATCAATACAGCATTGTTATCATAGGCATCTCTGGTTATTTTCCTAAAGGTGAGTGTGAGGGTGTGTGGGTAAGTACAGAGACAGACAGACAGACAGACAGACAGACAGACAGAGTATTCTTTGTAATAACAGATTTGCCAGCATATTGTTAGCTGCTGGAAGGCCGACAGATACAACATGAGGTGAAGGTGGATAGGGTAATTGTGAGAATTGTTGTGTTTGGCAGAAAAGTGGATTTAGTGGTATCAAATGAAAATGGGGTGATTTCCTCTATTTTAACAATGAAAAGGCCTGAGTAAATGGGAATAGGCTCAGTCAGGCAGAAGGATCTGAAGAGAGTGTCACCATCTGTTTTCTCACAGGGAAAAGATCCCAAGTGTCTGAGGTGAACACAAGGAGAGATCTGGAATCTAGAAGTCTGAGGCAGCTCTGCAGAGTCAGTGTCTTGAGTGTGGCAGGGTGTGCGCCCTGCAGTGGTGGGGGGTTGCAGGCAGGGTTGAGAGGTAAGTGTTAGTGGATGAACATGGACCTAGCATAATAGTTTTAGGTTGGCCTTGGCCATGGTAGCAAACCAGAGCTCACAGTCTAGATGATGGAGCACTGCCAGGAGGATGTGAACAGACAGTAAAGGATTCATAGCTTGAGACTCTGAGCCCAGGCAGGGGGATAACCAGGACCTGAAGAGTGACAGAAGGCACACAGGTCTGTATGGTCAACACAGAGAAATTAGTGTTTCTCTCTTTAGAGAGAAATAGAGCTGTTGATAGAGAAAGGGCTGGACTCTCTTGAGTCTTCACAGCAGGATCAGTGAGTGCAATTTCTGCCCAACAGAGACTTCCTTGAGCATCCTTGAGACCCCCAAGCATTTCACATGTGTTCCTTACCAGACAGACAACACTTGATCAAACTTCTGCCTCAAGGGCTCTCCAGCTCCGACAGGCTTTGATACAAAGAAATGTCATCGTACTCTATTTAGTACTGCATTAGAGATCTTAGGCTCTCCAAACATCTGAGGAAAGGGCCTCATCACATTTCCACCTTGACATAGATCCTCAAGTAACGTTGATAGTAAATGCAGTATCCCAAAGTGTGTTTATATAAAGATGGTTTTAAATGTACTTATAGTTAGCACAAAATATACTTTAAGTGGAGAAAAGTACTATGCAAAACTGCATAAAGGGTAATTTAGAATTTATTACAGGTTTTCTTAGTTAGAGTTACTATTGCTGTGATGAAACACCATGACCAAAAACAACTTGAGGAGGAAAGGGTTTATTTCACTCATAATTCCATACAACAGTTCATCACCAACAGCGGTCGGGGCAGGAACCTGGAGGCAGGAGCTGATGCAGAGGCCATGGAGGGGTGCTGTTGACTGGCTTGCTCACCACGTTTGTGTAGCCTGCTGTCTTACAGAACTTAGGACCACCATACCAGAGATGACACCACCTACAATGGGCTGGGCCCTCCCCCAGCAATCACTAATTAGGAAAAAAATACCTTACAGTAGGCCTGCCTACCACCCAATCTTTTTTGTAATTTATTGATTTATTTATTTTTCATCCCAGCTGCAGTTCTCCCCCTCCTCTGAGTTCCTCCACCCACCACCTTCAGTCCCCACCCCCCAATCCATTCCTCCTCTGATTCTGTTCAGGAAAGGGCAGGTCTCCCATGGATGTCAACAAAAGATGGCGTATCAAGTTGCAGTAAGACTAAGCACCTCACCTGGGATTAAGGCTGGTCAAAATGACGCAGTATGAGGAGTAGGGTCCCAAAAGAAAGCAAAAGAGTCAGAGACAGACCCTGCTCCCACTGTTAGGAGTCCAACAAGAAGACCAAGCTATACAACTGTCCCATCTATGCAGAATGCTAGGTCAGTCCCATGCAGCTTCCCTGGTTGTCATTTCAGTCTCTGTGAGGCCCTAGGAGCCCAGGTTAGTTGATTCTGTGGTTTTTCTTGTGATGTCCTTGACCCCTCTGTCTCCTACAATCCTCTCTCCTCATCTTCAGCAGGATTCCTCAAGCTCCACCTAATGTTTGGTTGTGGGTCTCTGCATCTGTTTCCATCAGTTGCTGGATGAAGCCTCTGTATGACAACTGGGTTAGGCACCAGTCTATGAGTATAGCAGAATATTGTTAGGCATGATCACACTGACATTTTTTTCTCCAGTCCTGTTTGGTTTTATCCTTGGTCTAGCATAAAACCCATGCCAGGAGAATAAGCCCATCCTTGACACTGCCTGAAGAAACACTAGGACCCATAGGCTGGATGACCAGAGACATAGCAAACAACCCAATCTTATGGAGGCAATTTCTTAATTGAGCCTTCCTCCTCTCAGATGATCCCAGCTTGTACCAAGTTGACATAGAACTAGCCAGCACTCAGGTGAAAAGTAAAAGCATAATGCAGCTACTTAGAGCTACTTAGAGCATGCATGAGTGCACCAGCCTTAGTTCAGCCTCACATCCCTTGCTAACTGCGCTGCCCTCCCCGTCAACATGCAGTGGCCAGTAAGGAGGGTGTAGCCTGTGCTGTGTAGTAGCTAAAGCAATGAGCTGTACAAATACAGGTGGGAGAGGAAGATTCTTTGTGTTATAAAAGCCAGTGTGTAGTCATGTGAGGGGAGGGGGGGGGAAGGATGGGAGGAAGACGGATGAAGTGGTAGGACCAGGCCAGAACCAAATAGAGTACGGCTTATTAAGGCAACAAGGAAGGCAGTCAGCATTCTGTACAAATGTCTGGTGACGTCCAGGTTTCCTCCCTGCCCTGGTAGAAGTGCTAAGGACAAAAAGAGCTGCAAACTCTAGACACTGTCAGAGAGAAGTCCTAATTCTCCATGGAGTGATGGAGTTTAAAATGATCTGCAGCATTTTAAAACAAAGGTAAAAATGTTCTGGAAAGATAAAATGTCATGAGCAAATACTCATTCAGAAAACGGAGTACATACAAAGGGTGTGTAGTCTGAGGCATTGTGACTGGCTTTGAATGAGTTGACGTGACATAAGTGTGAGAATGGACCTGTTAGTGTGAGGGAGTAAGTCTGTAACGTGCAAGAGTGGATGAGGGTGATGAGAGGTGTTGGATGTTGAGTGTGGACATTACTGTGTGTGTGAATATACATGAAACTGAACATCAGTGTTGCAAGTGTGTGTAAGTATATGAGGGATATAATGTACAGGGGAAAGTGTCTTCATGTGTGACTGTGAGCATGAGTGTTTAAGAAGCTAAAGATGCATATGTAAGAGTTTGTGTGATTATGTGAGGATGAGAGTATGTAGGGAATATGAATGCATGGATGGATGTATACAAGGAGCAGAACCTGTGTGTGTGTGTGTGTGTGTGTGTGTGTGTGTGTGTGTGTGTGTGTGTAGTGAGTATGTAGGGTAGAATGGGTGTCTTGTGTCTTGCACATGAGAAGGGTCCCTCTGATCTGAACCAGACAGCAAGATCAGTGGGAGAGCTGGTCAGTCTTTTTGCCTTGGTAGTTCCACATGACGAGGCAAGGACCTGTGTTTCTGAAAGCCAAAAGCTCCCAGGTGTTATGAACAAAGATTGACGGAATCAGAGCTGAGCTGCAGGAAGATTACAGTGATTTTCATGTGTAGGATGGAGTGAAGAGACGGATCCATGAGCTGTCACAAGAGATGACTTTGGAGTTTTAAACCTTAGAAAACAGAGGTATAAATAGAAGCAATGGAGGTAGGAAGCGAAACAAAGTTTGAGGGAAACTAAGGATTCACTTCTGATGTATCAAATAGAGTATGGCAGGCCACTTGGTGCTTTGAGTACCTCCTAGAAGCCATGCTTGTGCTCAGCACTGGGAGGGACTGGGAGAAAATAAGGAATATGATACAACCACTGGGCTGTGTTGATGGAAAGCTCTTCTGGGGGGAAGTGTAGCCTATTTCTGTCTAGCCACTACTGAAACTGAGTCCCAGACCCTTGAAATGACCCAAAATTGTGTTAATAAAGACTAGTACATCTGAACAGAAAGATCTAGTCTAAGCAATGAAATTTTTTTTACTTGGATTTGCATTCTATTTTTTCAGTGTTTCTAGTTTGTTTTGCTTTGATTGAAGCCAAATTTATTTTTAAAAATAAAATTAAAAGTTAAGCAGTTAACACCTCCTTGACTTTTCATGTATTATCTCTGATTTTGAGTTTTTGACTAACGGAACATTGAGGGAAGTAAGTCCACCTTCCCTAAATCAGGGTCAACAAACAAACAGCTATAGGTAAGATTTGGCCCCTGACCTGTTATTTTCAATAAAGTTTGATTGTCATGCTCATCTCTTAACCCATTGTGAATGGCTCACTGCACAACAACTGGGCTGATCAGTGTGCGTCCTTCAAATCCTGAAATATTTGCTCAGTGGTCACTCTTTGGAAGAAAAATGGATCACTGAACTTATTTCTAAAATAATAAATAAGAAGTTAAATATTTGTTTGCAAATGTAATATATAGTCATTCCCCCCAAAAGTAGTTATAATTAATGGAGAATATATAATATTCTTTGTTTTTTGCTATTCTAAAAAAATACCACCAATTGGGTGGCTTTTAAGTGAGATTAAATGTTTTCTCACAAACATGGAGCCCAAGCATCTCAATATTCAATGTCTAATCAGGACCAACTTAGTTGTCGATGGCCAACAGTCACCTTCTGTGTCCTTGTAGCTTTAAGAGACTAGAGACCTCTCAAAAGGGTGCTGTTACCTAATGACCTCCCCCTGTGACCTTAGGGACACATGCATCCAGAAGCAGCCTGAACATTCTCCCCACAGTGAGCGCTCTTGTGGTAACTATAGGTAAACTAACAGGGAGTGGCACTGATCTAAAACAATGAAGAGTGTGAAGAACACATTTCATTTTATCCTGAACATCTGCTACTCATGTATTTTTCACTATAAACCAGTGTTTTGTTTTGTTTTAAATAAAGTTTTTTTTTTTATTTTGGGGGAAGTATTTAGGTGAGCTTAGCAGATCTGTGTAGAGGCTCATGCCCACGTAAAATCTAGGCAGCACCTGACTAGTAAAATTTCTCTTAACCCCTTGGCTTCTAATCTTAAAGCAGGTCCCCAAAATGGCTTCACATGGTCTGTCTTATGCTAAGAATAGACCTTTCCTCCCAGCAGACTGCCTTCTAAATTTGACTACCATGCTTTGCAAGCCTGACTCATGAGTTAAAGCACTGTATGCCTGTGAACACACACACACACACACACACACACACACACACACACACACACACCCCACAGAGGTTAGGCTATAACCTTGGGGACAAAGGCCTCTGATCTCCCTTCACTTCATTACTGACACAGGCACAGAGAGAGAGAAGGATGACATTTCCAAACCAGTGAGGTGGAAAGAATTGCTATAGCCGTGAAGACAAATTTGTCTATGGGGATGGATAAACGACTCTGAAGGCAATTCAGAAAAATGCTTTGGATCACACTTTGAGTAAGCTTGCCTCATTGAACTAAGCTGGTAAGCTGGTGGCCTCGGGGTCCACTCTGAAGGGGACTGATCACTTCCACTTTCACCTCAGAAACTTTGGTCACAGTTTCCAAAGAGCAAAGGTTAGCTGTGCACCCAAGCCCAGTCCGCAGTGCATGGAGAGGGGCACCATGGTCATGAAGACAACAGTCAGCTCTGTCCTGGGCCAGATTGTGACAGTTGTCACTAATGACAGGGAGCTGGATGGTGTGAATTTTAGACCAAACTCAATTCTTTGCCTTTTTGTTTGAGCACAATATAAGCTGAACCTTTGAGATATTTTGGCATTTCAACTCAGCAACATGGCACAAGATGACAGCATCAAACACCCCCTTCCTCAGGTGTGGATAAAAGCACACTCTTACATTTTAAAGATAGTTGGTCCCCACATGCCAAGGTCCAGGGTCAACCTGTAAATTCTGCAAAGATAGCAAATCAAGGAGGCAACAGTCATTCTGTTTCCAAGGCAACAGAATCAAAGGAAAAAAAACTTGATTTTTAATCCAATAGACAGTGTGATGCTTCTTGTGCATTTTCAGTTGAAAATGTCTGTAGGAAAACAGATATCCCAGGATCTGCCCCATGGGCCTGTTTTCCTAATCATGTTTCCAAAAAATGCCCTAATAATGTTGACAGATGCCGCTTCCAACTTCTAGTATAGAACCAAGGATGACTACATGAAGTATGATAAGATACCAGTTATCTAGTTACGTAGAATTGGTTTCAGTGGCTTACTTAAGTTGTTGATAAAATCCTGAAGATATATACTGATGGAGGAAAAAAGAAAGATTAGTCACACTGCAGAGTTAAAAAGGTACAGATTAGATATATCCACCAAGCCTTGAAGGATGGGTAGAAATTGGAAACAAAGAGGTAAGGGACTTTGTGTAGGATGGAAGCCTCCTGGGCTTTCTTGACTCCATGTTAGCATGTCTATTGTTGTTATCCTTCTTCACGTCATGTTTAGGTAGTCATAATGGTAACATTTATGGGTGTAGCTTCCTCCGCATTACAGATAACTAAAGAATGCTGAGAGCAGAGGAAATAGTCTTCCCCCAGGGAAAAGCACACCAGTTGGTTATCCAATGCCGAATGGTCAGCCGAGAAAACATGCATATCAGTAACACTATACAGAAGGAACAGGTTGTACTTACATATTTTATGAGCATAGAAATTGTGTGTGTGTTTAACAACAATAAATGGGGGTGGAAGGAGGTCATGAATTTGAAAAAGAGCAAGAGGCGGTCTGGAGGGAGGAAAGGGAAGGGAGAGATGATATAATTATAATCTAGAAACATGGAAGAAATCATTTTAAAATGAGGCAAGGGACTGCTGAGGCAGCGAAGAAGACAGTCATCATTGGCAGTGGGGAACTGTGACTAGCAGCTTCTTGGTACTGGAATGGGAAAGAAAGTGGATAAGTTAAAGGAGGTTGTTCAAGTGTTAGCAGTTGTCATTTCTGGAAATCTAGGTACTAGCCTCCAGCCATAGTGCTGTCCTAAAATTTCTCTAATTAAAATGGAAATCAAGGGAGGTTGGGTGGATCTGGAAAGAGTTGGAGGAGGGATGAATAGGATCAAAATACATTGTATGAAAGGAATAATAAAATATTTTTTAAAAAGAAATTTAAGTAGGATCAGGGAAGATGCAAGAAGAATATGATTATGCACAAAGACTATTTTTAATGTACGTGATATTTTAGCTCTTTGGGGGTCATCTGTAATGAACAGGAAAACATCGACTAGCTGCTCTGGATGTTCAGAGATCTGATACAGGGGCTAGTATCCAACAATGTCCTACCTCAGCACCTTCACACGATAGAGGATGGCAAGATAGATATGGTAAAGTGAGAGCCTTAAACCCCACCTTTCTGATGAACCCACTCTTAGGATAATGCAGCTACTGGGGTGATAGCTCATTCATCAGAGAGAAGCTGCAGGACCTAATTGTCCCTTAAGTACAGTGCTGGTGACTGAACAAGCTAGGTAGCCCCTCTCCTGTACATTTTATTCTCAGCTTCCAAGTTAGCTTAGTTCCATGCCCTAATGTCTACCTCCAGACCATGCTGTAGGGTCATCTTTCTTTGTCTTACATGGTTTTTCAGATGTGTTTAAGGAAAATGTGTTCTTGGAGCTCACCGGTTCTTGCCCCTCTGAACCAGTATCTTTGGTAAAAGGCCTCTTATTGTCCTGCACCCAACCATGGTTTGCAACAATGCGCCAAGATCCATCTGTTCCTCTTTGACTTCGGATTTCCCAGAGCACTCCATGGTATGAATCATTAGCAGGCTCATGCTAGACACTGAGCCATATTTATAGATAGTGTGGGAGAGACAGTGCTGGGTTTGGGCAGGATGCATAAACAATTCAATAGAGCGTGGCACGTGATGCAAAGTAGGTGCACCACAAGGCGCATGGAGCCGTGTCCGGGGTGAGCTGCTGTCGGGGTGTTACAGGTAACAGTTCAGAGGTTGTTATTAGTACATTATTAGTCTGAAACTGAAGTGGCCTCTCCTACAGCATAGGAATTTGGAAAAAGAAAAGCAGAGCCGAGCCTAGGGATTAGAAAGCAGGACCCGTTCCAGGTGCTGAGGTCCTTCTTGCCTCTTGCCTTTCCGGCTATGTCACCCTGGAGAATCCACTTAACCCCATTGGTGTTGGATTCCTTATCTGACACAGTAGAGGCAGCACCTGCCTTGCCAGGTTGTGAGGGAGAGAAGAGATGGAATTGGAAAGGGACTCTGAACAGTGCTTTAAGTTAGCAAGAGCTGGGTCAGCATGTTACCTTGCCAGTTCAGAAATGATCAGGAGATAGTGGGAAGCCTCCCAGCAGCCAGAGAGGCATCTAAGACTGCTGACTGAAAGCTGAGCAGAGCCCCCAAAAATGAGGATGCAGCAGTTCATAAATTCGTTTCTTGACCTCACTGGACCCCGGTCAACGGGAAACACGTGGCATTGTCCATGAGAGGGGAGAAGAGGTGGAGATGTAGAATCACTGAAGGAGATGACCCACTTCCTGCCTGTCATAAGGAGTCGTAGCTTGTCTAGTTAAGCATAGCATAGTTATTTGATCGCAGTTTTGTGTAACCCGGAAGGTTTCAGATTGAAAACTCAAAGGCCCAGGGTAGTTTATACTTAGGTTCAATGAAGCATGCCCAGTTTTATGGAGATGCTATTGAACAGAAAGTGTGAGCTAATGGTGTAAATGTTGAAATCCAGCAAAGCCTCTCTAGATTCTTGCCATCTCTGTGCAGGATTTCTTCCTTAGGTATGAGACAGGACCTCTTCTGAAAGAGGAGGAGGGTTTTGTGACCTACTACCTAGCAAAGTAGGTTACAGACTCTCGTTTTTTTCACACAGAATGGTTTGGGAAAGGGTTAGGTTTTATGACAGCCTTTGAGGAAAGGGGGCTATGGGTTTCTATGACCCACTTGGGGGAAAGGAATTCTAGTTCTTAGAGCTCATCTTGAGAGAGATTAAAAGGCCTAAGAAAAGGCAAATCAGAGGAAATCTTCTGAGGTTTTCACTTTGGAGTGCAGTTTACTGAGGCCAAACGATGGGTAAGACATTGAAAAGGAGGGAAATGAAGTCAGCTAATCTCTGAGCACAGTGGCCTAAGGAAGCAAACCCACCTACACAATTAACAAAGGAGAAGATACAGTTTAAAATAAAAAAATAGGGTGGCATAACTCCATGGGCAGCTGGCTGCCCTAACAGGTAAAGAGAGACAGATATAGAGTCTCTTCTCTTGCAAGGATCTCTCCCACCACCTCAGCATGTTGTTTCTTGCTCCAGTTCTCAGTTTAAATAGCCTTTAGAAAAGAGACAGACGCTGGGGATTGACAAGATAGCCCAGTGGGGAAGGGCACTTGCTGTCAATATGGTCACCTGAGCTTGAACACTGAAACCACCATCAAAGGGGAGAACTGATACCCCACACATGGGCTCTGGCCTACAGACTTCACCTCCATAAGTAAACAAACATGAAAGGACTCGAATAATTTCATGCTTTTGTAGAAGAACCCAGAATTATTGTGCTGGTTTCAGCTCTTCAAATGTTGTGTATTTGCAGTAGAGCACTTGTTTAGCTTGTACAAAGCTCTGGGTTTTATCACCAGTAAACAAACAAACAAAACCTAACGATTACAAACATCCTGCACAAGTCTGGGTGTGAGAAGTACATGGATATGATCATAAAGGGAATAAAAAGAAAAAACAAGCTTGCTGTGTGGTGGGACATGCATGGAAGAGAGTAGTGTGTGTGCGCGCATGTGTGCGTGTGTCTGTCTTTCTGTATCTGAATGTATGTAGGTGCAAGAAAGGCCAATTTAAAATAACAGATTACTTTTGTAACATTTCATGTAGTTTTAATACAACACTGTCTCTCAACACCTAGTAGATCAAATAATATCCCATTTTAGAAGGAACATTGAGGCCAAATATCTCCTGAGTAACCACCATGAGGTTACTGTACAGAGAGGAGATTGTGAAGTCAGTCATTCAAGCTTTCTAATGCCACCTACTTCCTTCTAAAGGGCATGAGATGCTCCAGAAGAAACATGGACCTGTAGCCAACAGGTGGAAATCATTTCTTTGTGATCACCGATAGACATTAACAGTGAACAATGAAGGCTTACTCTATGCCAGACACCCAACTTTAGCAACTTCTATCTTTTATAGCACAAAATCCTCAAAAAAAAAAAACAGTGAAAGAATGTATTTTGTTACTTTTTATAGAAGAAAGAAACTAAGACCACAGACGATGTGTGACCAGGGCCTCCAGAAGTGGGAAGAGGCTAGAGGCCATCTGCATCCCAGGCTCCTGCTTGGAGCCATTATGATGGCTGTTCCTTCTGGCTGCCAGGGACAACCTGTGCTAATCAGAATAAATAATTAGGTTTTAGCTTTGTCTTGAAATGAGAAGCGATAGTCTTTCTGCCCATCTTAGTCTTGATTTGTGCCTCTAATGCCAAAGAGAAGTGAAGGTCTGCTGAATGCTAAAGACTTCACTAAACAATGTGGAAGAGAAGGGAGTTCACTGCACAGCTGATGGCCTGAAGATGTTCAAACCCTTGAAGTAAAAAAGAGACATGAAGGAGTGGCCAAATGAGGAATGATAAAGACCCCAGCTAGGGCTAAGAGTCCAGCTGTCCCTATGAGTGTGAACACCTGAGGATGTTATGGAGATCAAATGAGGAGAGGTGGGAGATTTCCCTGGAGAGGTGGAGCTGACGAAATACCTGATCTCACTCTGCTTTTGCAAAACTTGCCAGGTAATGCTTTCCAACCATAAGTGTATGCTGAATTTGACATCCTCCATTTGCCCTGAGGTCATTTCCACCTTGCAGATATCAACAGTTAAAGGTGGCCTCAGAGCTGGGAAGTTGTGGCCATGGTGGGAGTCACACCATGACATCACCACACAGAAAACAAGATACATTTTGTCAATCTAGGAGGAGGCCTCTTTCCTGTGGCTGCCTTTCTTTTGGTGATCTTTAGCTAGGTGCTTAGTTCGTGATGCTATAGTCAGTTTCTTCAGGATTTATTACATAGTTCAAGCACCAACTATGCCAGAGTGAGTAGTCTTCTTTTCCTTTTTTTCCTCTTTTGTGGTCCTGCATAACTTTGGGGCGAGAAGAATTGATCTAAGAACAACTTCCTTGGTTGAAACACAGCACATGCTCCTTCCAGACTGTGGCCAAGAGGATCCTGAGGGTAAGCACTTTCCATGCAGAAAGTGGCTAGAGGACCATCACCTGCCTCCACTGACCACTGCTTGTGGTTTTCTCCCTGGAATGGCTGTGGTTTCCACCTGCTAAGAGAGGTTCATCTGTCCTAGGAAGTACAGCCTTCTTCCCTTTCCCATCTGAGCAGATGGGGACTGGCGCTATTCATCTAGAACCCTAGATAACAAACTAAAGAAAACCAGTCCACTGGTTCCTAGTTGACAGCTAATGGCCTGGACCAGTACAAAGGATCCTAGCTTCTGGCTCTCAGCTTCTGGCTCCCAGCTGCCCACTTCCCTTCTTGGGATTCACTCCTACCTTCTGTGATTTGCCAGCTCTTCTAGAGGACATAAACCAGCCCAGAAAGAAGAACATAGACCAGTGAAGAATCACTGAGTTCCAAAAGTGTCACTGTCATATTGGAAAGAAGAAAACCTAAGACAGTATTCCCAGAAGAAACAAATCTTTTCTTTTTTTCTGCAGAAGGAAGGAGCAAAATGGGTAGAGTCCCCACTGTGCATAATGGTGATATAGTTTGCAACTTTAATATAAAAATGTACATCTTAGGATTAAAATGAACAACAAAAAAATAAGGTGTTCTTACCTGTTCCCCATCTGCTCATTAGCCATATTTTATTGTAGGACAGAGGAAAAGTAAAAGCTTAGAAATGTCATTTATTTCCTATCAACAGTAAAACTTTAGGGGAAAAATATTGTTTGATTTCTTAGAGGCATGTTAGGAAACAGATAAGCCAAGATAGTAACATTTGAGGAAGTCTTCCAGAAAAAATTCTTTGCAGTTGTTCTTATAAACATACACTATGAGGATACACACACATCCTGGTCAACACTTCACCTCTAGCATGGGAACCACATGCTGGGGATGGACTTTGTCTTTCCCCTGGTTCCCTCACCTGCTCAGGCTGAGGCCACCAAAGCTGTTTTCTGATCCCTGAGCCCTAGAATGAAGAAGCAGAGGGAGGAAGACCTCCTATTGAGAGTTTCTGTTTAATTCTATCTTTATTGTCTTCTGCTGCTGCCATCTTTGAAGAGCTCTAATCTCCAGGGGAGAATGTGCTGCAGACCCATATTGTCTGAAGATAGCTTCCTCCTATTTCCATTCTAGGAAGTCTGTGCCCTGGAGAAGCTAGTACAAGAATCTGGGAAGGCTCAAAAGAGATGTGTCCAAGGCGAGGAAGGGTTGGGGTTGCTGAATAAAATAAAAGAATTCTAGCTAAGCTTGAACTCCAGGTAAACAACAGGTATATTTTTCATCCCAGATATTACATGAGACATACCTCAATTAAAAATGTTGTTTATCGGAAAGTCAGGTTTGATCAGGACTCCTATGATTTTTAATTGAGAAGTCACCAAACTATGAGAGAAAAAGCAGGGCAGGTGATGAGTTTTTTTTTCAGTCAGTGAAGCATCCAAGCTTCATCTTCATATGGAGAGTGGACATCGTGGACCTCCGGGGAACATGGATCTCTAAGGAGGATGGATCATACAGACCTGTACTGTGAAAATGTGAACAGTGGGCTGCCGTGAGATTACCAGTGACATCCAAGGACTAGGTGGCCACAAGAATGGTTTCCTGTGTTTAAATTTCCAAAGTGGCAAATAACCTTGAGCTTTACCTGCTTACTCCAGCTTTCATAGGGAGCAGGCTTGTTCCCACAAACATCCCTTTCTCTGGGACAACTACCTATACTTCCGCATCCTGGAAGTCATAATGAGTCAATCCCTCCTCCCAAGAACGAGGTTTTCACATGTTTTTCCTGTTCACAGTACCTGAGCATTATCCACAGAATCTGCAGTGTGATAGGTGTGAACTGCAGAAATACTTCCTAAAGGGAGGTCTGCACTCTCCCAGAGACCTCAGCTGCATAGCACTCAGCATCAGATTTAGGTGGGTACCAAAGGGCTTCAGCTCGTTGGTTAAGTTGCAGTCTTTAAGGGCCTTAATCTAGATGCAACCCCTTTGAATGAATGATCAGACACACCTTAGCAGAGGGACTCTCAAAGAGAGGAACTGCATGGCCGCTGCAGGTATTTCTTGCTAAGGAAACACACCAATAGTGCTGCTAGAAAATAGGGGAGCTTCTCCAGATACAGAATGAGAGGCATCAGCGGGAGGTGTGAACAGGACTGATCTTTGCCCTTTGTGGGCTTAGGTGGAAAAGCTAAGCTCTGTCTCCATTCTGTGACTTTGGGAAAGATATATCCCTTTCTTACATCTTCATTCCTTCAACAAAAGTGAAGATGGCAGGCGCCGCAGCATGGCTTAGTGGAAGGGCCTTGTCACCACATCTGGCAATCTGTGTTGACATCCCGGGACCCATCTGGCAGAAGGAGAGAGCAGACAGGAGCAAGGTGTCCTATGGCTTCCATGCATGTTCGCTGTGGCAGGATCTCACACCCATATACAATAAGTGAAGTTTTAAAATACTAAAAATAAAAATTAAATGAAGAGGATGATGTGAAGGCGGCAGCTTGTTGAAATACAACGTGTAAGAAGAGTCAGCCTATTTGTTTCCTGCAGTAAATAAGCATCTAGTAGCTAAGCTTGAATGTGGAAAATAAACTAAATTGACAAAGAATGCAGGGTAGAAAAGCCTGTTGAAATCTTAAAAGGTGATCTTTAAGCAAAATGGAATACTTGTAAAAGGGGTTCTTTTTTTTTTTTTAAAGAAAAGTAGACATATTAAAGTGACAAATATCTCCATAATTTCTTTCTCGACTTTCTCAACCAAAGGGACTCTTACCAAGTCATCTGAGGTGAGCCTTCTTACATTTGAACTCAGAGTTTCTGCACAAACTGACAAAAATGTGACCCTAGTAAGTATATGTATCAGTTGCATAAATAATATGTAAATGTGGCTCAATGTGGTGCTTTACTAATCTGAGCACAACTCATCCATTCATTTTACAAAACCCTCTACAGAGTCAAGTTGAGTGTGTGTGTGTGTGTGTGTGTGTGTGTGTGTGTGTGTGTGTGGTTGCACATGTAATTCTAGCACTCAAGAGGTTGAATCCAGAGGATTTTGAGTCTGGGTCCAGCCTGTGCTGTACAGCAATGGAGTAAATTTCTGCATCCTGGGATAATTGAGACACAAGTATACAGAGCCTATAGCTTAACCATCCCTATTGCTCCCACTTAGACCTTCTAGCTAGAGGATCACAATTTTTTTTTTTTTTAATTTTTGGACTTCCTTTTATATTTTTAAAAATTCCAGGATACTTCAGAGAGTTCTATCTATGTTATTGGTATCTATTATATTCATTATAAGTGACACTAAAAATGTAAATATTTAATTTAGTACATTCATTAAATATTCATCTTCAAGTAAAATATAAACCCATTACCTATTGAAATAAACTTCATTTAAAATACTTATACTTTCTGTATATAAGAAGATGGCTTGAGGAGAATTAGCCTTTCCCAGGTTTGGACTCCCTTATTGGTTATCCAACACAAAGTGGTTCAGCCTTAAAGCCATATACACACAAACAAAAACAGACCCAGCAGGTTGTATTTATATTTTTGTATATACATATATATGCATGTATTAATAACAAAGAAAAAGAGACTATCAATTTAAGTGTGAGATGAGCTGGTAGGGAGGGCATGGTAGAGGTTGGAGGGAGAAATGGAAAGGAGAAAAATGAGGTAATTCTATTTTATTTGAAAATATATTTTTAAATAAAATAAAAAAGAGAAAAAGAAGGCTTATATTTAGTAACATTGCAAATATATAAAATGTTTGGCTTAATAGAAGCTGCTGAATTTTCATGTCTGCATCTATAGATATCATCTACATTAGCATATATTTTGTTTGAATCCCATTAAGAAAATATACCCACACTAATCCACAGGTGGTGTATTAGTTTCTTCTCTGTTGCTATGATAACACAGACAAAAACATCTTGAGGAAGAGAGGGTTTGCATTAGGAAGCTGAAAAACAGCTGGAAGGGAGAGCAGGAAGCAGGCTAATCACATTTACATCCAGTTCAGAGGAAATAGAGTGAACAGGAAGTGAGTCCAGGCTATCAACCGTCAAGTCCCACCCCCAATGACATACTTCCTTCAACAAGGCTGCACCTCCTAAAGGTTCTATAACCTTCAAAAATAGTGCCACCAACTGGGTATCAATCATTCAAATACATGAGCTTGTGAGACGCATTTCTCATTCAAACCACACTGATTGAAAACAATATTTCCAAAGCCTTTTCAAACAATTCCAGGTATTCTTTGAAACTACACCACAGCTCTAAATTACATTTCCTTAAAGGTTAGTTGTAACATGAAACTTGAGACACCATTACTTTTGCTCAAAATCCATTGCATTCTCTCAGGTGGACCCTGAAGGTCATATGTGGATATTTTAATATCCCATGTGATGTTGACATATTCCACAGTAGGTTTCTTTCAGATCATCTGAATACCAACATCCATTATACAACTTTTAAATGTCCCATTTGTTAGTGTTACTGATTATTGCATCAGAAATCATTAAGAACTGCATGTGGTGAACCTGAGTTTTCCTCGTGCTATCTTTGTGAAAGCTCATGTTTAAGCAGTGAACAGTGCTGTCTTATGGGTTGTTTTCCTTGAAGTGAGAGATGGTTGCTTTGTTTGTCTTCAAGAAAATGACTTGCAAATTCCCCAAAGTAAATAATCACATTAAAAAAAAGAATCTACCTAATTGGATTCAGAACCCACAGAGGCTAATACAGGAGAGAGCCATTAATAGCAAAGCAATCTGTGTCGTCTTCTCTATGACTGAGAATATTAAAGACTGGCCTTCCTGGCTCAGACTTCTTAAAATTGACCATTTTTTACTACACGTTCAAGGTCATTCAACTGGTCTGGCTTTTTTTTTTTTTTTTTTTTTTCTTTTCTGTAGGAGTGTCACGAATAGTATAATGTCACTAAAAGTAAATTTTGGTGTCACTTCAGAATCCATGCTCAGTGCCCAGTAATAGCCACCATTGCTACCATCAGTACATAAGTGTACCTTGTAGCTGCCATTAAAGGAGTCCTGGGGTTCAAATACCTGAGTCTATGGGGCATTTTTCACTGAAGACACCACAGTGGCTGTGTAGATTTTCACATAGCCTGACCTAGCATAGCAAGCATGTATTAAGTAACGGCCTTATTTCACTCAGTAGCTGTCCAAGCACCGAAGCACAACTTAAATTAGGCAAGGCAAAGTGAAGAAACATTCTTGACTTTAATAAGGAGTCAAATCTCAGCACTCGAGAGGCAGAGGCAGGCAGATCTCTGTGAGTTCAAGGCCAACCTGGTCTATTAACAAGATCCAGGACAGCCATGACTGTGTTACACAGAGAACCCCTGTCTCAATAATAATAATAATAATGAGGAGGAGAAGGAGAAGAGGAGGAGGAGGAAGAAGGAGAAGGAGGAGAAGAAGAAGGAGGAGGAGGAGGAGGAGGAGGAGGAGAAGAAAACTCATTCTGTGTTGTTGAAATACATAGTTGGAATAAATTTTTATCTTTCAAATTGTCAAGAAGGAAAAAGAAACTTGTGTAAGTTCCTAGGTTGGACTGCTTGCCTTTGATTGACAGCACCTGTCCATCTGAAGAAGCCCCAGGTGGAGATGGGTTTGAGTCATGAGTACTACACACAGAAGAGAGGGCAGTGCATGATATCAACAAGAAACACTATTCCTGAAGAAGGTTAATAGGTGACCACTTGTCTTTCCTCCTACTCATGTACTCAAATTCTTACTACCCATAGCAACATATCTTACCTGTCAACATTCTAATGAAGGAACATCCTAACATTTTTAAGGACCCAGTTAAGATCAGTAGTTTTATTGAATCCCATAAAACCAGCTCCTATCATATGTCCCTTTTTAGGGATCCTTGTCCCTTGCTTTGGCATGTTTTGTTAAAGAGATGATGAAGGTTACTTTGTGTTAAAACAGGAGGGGTCCTTATGAAAGGACTCCACTTTTGATCTCTCTCTTTCAATGTAAAAGAGTAATCTGAGCATGAGGTTCACACCAAAGCACCAAGTGACCTCCATGATCATAAAAGTAAGGCCAATAATGGGCAAAATTGATGTTCTCAATGAAATGTCCCCTTTGATAGAATTCTTATATAGTTTGTTAAAAGCCCCCTCTGAAGGTCAATTATAGTAGAACTCAAGGTTATTTTTCAGCAGACATGATGAAATGATAGGTGTTTATTTGAATGAGATCCTCCACATACAGCTAAAACATGTTTTTGAGACAGGACCTCAAGTCGCTGAAGCTTGTCAATAACTCATGGTATTCTTGAACTCTCAACCCTGCTTTTTCCACCTTTGGAGTGCCAAGACAGTGTATATGCACGACACCGCTCAGAATATAGTTGTATATATAAAACCAAACCAATAGATATTTACATCTGGGGAGATAGTTCATTTGGTTAAATGCTTGCCTTGCAAGCAAGAAGACCTAATTCATATTATCCAAAACCCATGTTAAAAAGTGCAACACTGTGGTGCACACTTATAAATTCAGTGCTAGGGAGATGGAGAATGATGGGCTCCCAAGTCAGCTAGCCCAAACTAGTTACCAAGTTACTAGTGATGGTAAGAGACATATCTCCAAAGACCAAGGTGGAAAGCATATGCGGAAAGACATCTGAGGTAGACCTCTGTTTTCCACAAGCACTTACACATTTTAACTTATATATATACATACACACAAACACACACAAAGCAACCATTATTTAAAGTCTTCAAGGCATCATGAGGACAAAAACAGTAAACAGCAAGCCATCCTTTTGATTATTGGAACTAAAGGTGAGTACGACAGTACTACATCTTTACTTGAGCAACAAATTGTGCTGCTAAGAAACACACATACCCCAGGTGTATAAGGTTTAGCTCTTACTGTACAATCAACATCCTGTTACAATGCTTTGTAGGGAATTATAGACTAAATTAATAGCCAATTTTGTTTCCATATAGCTTTTAATCTAGTCTAAGGGGAAGAATGCCCAGTCTTTAAAAATTGCTTAAAGAGACCTATGCTTTAAAATGATGAATCTTTTCTCAAAGGAAAGAGCAGATTTCTCAAATTAATGTATTTTAAGCAGTAGAGCATGGAGCTATTTCTTGGAAGCATGTAGCTCATATCCTGCCATTTCTAAGTCAAGGACAGTACAACTCCTTGCCTCTACAACATGTTTCCCTAGACCCTATCCGATTGGTTGCAGGGGGAGCCAGGCATTTTATGACTCTGAATGGACTCCGTGATAAACCCAGAAGTTACTGGAATCCCCACATCCTGGTGTCAGCAGCTATTCTACTACTGAGCTATTCAAAGTGAAACCTGTGAGATCCTTCCCCTGGATCTTTTGGATGTGGAGGCTAAAAGGGTGATGTGTATTTATCTCGGATGGTGAACAGTGAGGAGTGAAGCCAACAGTGGCCTCTGTGGTGATGAGGAGCAGCACTGGAGAGAACGTTGATGGGCATCAGGGAAAGTGAGTCCCCTGAGACGCCTTTGAGTCTGTTCTTTCTGAGGTTTCAAGGTTTCTGAGAACTCAGAGAGGAGTAGTGGAGTTGTTGTTCATTTACTGGTTGGTTTGCTATTTATCCTGTGGGTTGCTCTCATTTGCATGAATAGAGTTCTACCTGATGGTAAAGGGATGCCTCAGCGATTTGACTTGCAGCATAATGTACCTCTACTCATGTTGCAGTTGCTGTTTTGAAGCAAAAGAGCTGTTTCTCTGCAAATATACCATTTTCTCAGGACCCTCGAGGTACTCTGAGGGCCAAATTCTATTTACTAAGAAAAAACACCACCTTCCAGAATGTAAGGAAACCTGTAATGCTCGTTGGTGGAACTCCATAGTTGTTCTTGTATTGGGAAGTAGCATCTACAAATGAATCTAGGAGCATCTGTGACAAAAATGGAAAGATGGGATTGGGTTCATCTTCCTTATCACCTGTTTCATGTCATGTGCTGCTTAGATGAGCTGGGTCCAAAGGTGAATGAAATAAATGCTGAGAGCCACATAAGCAAACAACAACGCAGTTGTATAATCAGACTCATAGGAGTGGAAAGTTGGGGAAATGGGAGAAGGCTTATGGGAATGAAACAAGACCCATCAGAGCTGAGATTAGCTGGATGTCTGTAGTGAGATGAGGGATGTTCTAGGTTGGAGACACTATGGACAAAGGTATGTATGTAGTTATGCATCACTGGAGTCGGAAGGAAATGACATATTAAGCAGAACTGATGATTTTTACTGCAGGGAGAAGCCTAAAATACACTGGAAATAAAGCAATAAAAGTTATAATTTTGCAAGTATTTTTTGACTTTTTATTGATATTTGAAATCAAAACATGAAAGTATATTACCAAAAGGATATACAGCATTGTATTAAATATATATTTTTTTCTGGAGAAATACAAAACTAAATGCAGTTTTTAATCTTTAGGGTGTCATCTGTTAACTATAAAAATTAATAGAATATGGAGTGTATGATCTGATGCTTTATGAGAAATTTGACAAAGGATTGTAGAACTCCTTGAAAGACACAAAAGACGGCCATCATCATTTCAACTTGTCTTTTTTACTTTACCAGACACGACGGTGGGATGCAGGGAGGATGAACAGCTCATTCGGTTTCCTGGGAAGAGCAATCTAGACCAGTGATTTTCAGACCATTCGATATGAAAAGAGCTGTTCTCAAAGAAAGACCACTTGGCAAGGTAGAAATGCCAAGTTGCAGTACAAGAATAGTGTTTTGTGTGACCTTTGGTTTCATTTATATATGCAATAATTAACATGCATACACACACACACACACACACACACACACACACACACACACACACACACACACATGTTCTGGCTTCCAAGCATGGAAAAGGATTTTATAGGCACTGGGGCCCTGAGATGCAACTGAAGTTTGGTCCATTAACTACTGGTCCTGGAAACAGGTGATGCTCAGGGTCCTGTGTGGGACCTAACCGATTGGCTGGTACCAATCAGTCACACCCCACCCAGCAATGCAAAATGTAACTCATCTCATAGGGATTAAGACATATTTCATCCTTGAGCAAGATATGAGTGGCCATGGCCAGGGAACATAGGTTAGGTTGCCTTTAATAACTTGACAACATGGAACAATTTTCCTGAAGGTTTTTTAATTACAGAACAAAAGAAAATCATGAATTAAGGCAGCCTTCAGTCACGTTGGTTGAAGCATCCAGTAGGCAGATTACAGCAAAGAAGACAACGTATCTGCTGTAGGTCTCAGGTATTATCTGATGGCATTGTTAGCCTTTGAGTTAGTGGAAGCTAGTTTGTTAGGCTACTGAATTTCCAAAGGTTACATGATGGTCAAAGATGATAGGTCACACACAGGTGGACAATAAGTAGCTATTAACAGCTTAAACGTTACGTCTTTAATTTTACCTTTTAAGCCTTAAAAGATAGCCCAGGATATTTTGGCTCTGGATCTCCCACATTCCAACTCTCATCAGATTCTAGTCTTGTCAATGAGCCTTGTAGAATCTTTAAATTGGGAACTTCTTTAATATGGGACCGTCAGCAATACCCACTCCCCCCCACACACACGTTCTTCCCACGTCTCAGTCTCACTCTTTCTTCCTGCTGCCCCCTTTGCTGAGGCTGTTCCTCTTTCCCTTCCCAGTAGCCCCCCGTCACCATGCGACCTTGGCCATGAGTTTTCGTGATCACCATCTTCACGCTGCCCTAATTTAAGATCTTTACAAGTAGAACCTGAGACAAGGGCTGGAATGCAGGTTATATATTTAGGAAGTGGGGAGAGCCAGACAGAGTCTAGGCACTGAGTGAGGGCTGGCTCTATTTACACTTGCAAGCAGCAGGCAGATCCCCTCTACCTACAGTCCACCAAGGTAGACTTACACCTACCAGCTCCCACTGGTTGTCCTTGTCCTGGGAATCCTAACTTCGCTGTGCTTCTGGGCTGCACTCAGGTGGAAGCAGATGGTTTCTGTAGCTTTGGGGAAGGCTTTTGGTGGAAAACAACAAGGCAGAGGCTCAGCTGTGTACCTGAGCTCACCAGGAAATGTCCTTTGCAGTGCCAGGCCATGGAAGTGTTGTATTGCAAAGCCTCTGCTGTGCCCACCCTGCGGTCCTCGTGATGTCTGTCACACAAGGCAGCATTTGGGTGCTTTCTAGTGAGAATCACAGCCAGGAGTGGCATCCAACACCCAGATTCCTGAGCAGTGCCTCCTCCCACTCACCCACACTGCTGCCAGCATCCCTTTCCTTTTGTTAAATGAATTTGCCTGATAGTCCCTGGAGTGTCCCTATTTTATAGCATAGGAAACTGTATTTACACAGGCTGGTTATTTGTTTTCTGTGCAGAAAACGATTCTTTCTATCTCATTTGAATTATTTATTTTCCTTTGAAGAATGCTGAGTGTAAAGGTTCATTTACATCCCTGGCATCTCAGAATGGATCCTGTCAGGAATCCAGTAGTGAAGGCTGCCTGGGAGTGGTACATGCTGAGGACAGGAAGGCTACCTCAACTGGGCTTTCCCACAGAGGAGGCTAGCTGTTCTAGGCTTTCCCACAGCATGCATTCATCAGGCCTGTTGGCTCTTAATGCAGAGTTATGTGCTAGTGTTTTCTGGAAAAGTCATGTGCAAGTGTTTTCAGGAACACAGAGAAGGTTCAATGCCTGAAAGCCTGCCTTCCATTCTGATTAGCTAAGTTCCCTTCTTCCCTGGATGGAATAAAGGAACAGTGAGATTCTAACTAATAGACGTTTTAGATATATAAGTAAGTGTGTATCATAGGCCCTCATCTTACATAGCTCCTAGTTTTAGGTCATACATGTTGGATGGAGAAGCCTGGGATTTCCATTATCCTTACTAATCCTCGTGTCTTCCGAGACTCATGGCAAGCTTCCTTCATTGAACATTATGGTTTTGCCTGATGGTTGACACCGGGATTTGCTTTGGGAGGTGCCACCTGTGTTCCTGTTCCTCCCATCCCGTCCTCTCCTTACACAGTGCAGATGGGAACTGAGAACACTAATACCTAAGGTTCCTTATCTGCCACCCACCCATAAGTGATTACTGCCAAGAAAACTCATTTGCCAGTGAAAGAAAGGCATTTTCCACACAGTCCTGTCCTTTATGGTGGGCCTCAGCCCCCTTGTGGTCTTGTTCCTGCTTCTCTTTGTGGTTTTGGCTTTTATTGACACCCTGCTCCCTAAGGGCGAAGTTTCAGTTACAGAGAATGGATTGCTGTCCAATAAAAATGTTTCCCTCATTAGCGATGCTCCCAGGGTAAAGCTGTCTTCCTGTCAGCTGGTGTTACCTTAAGACTCTGCTCACCTAGAAAGCCACCTCAATTCTCAGCTGTAGTAAGTGGCCGATCATGGTATAATACACCCTGGACTCCACTTCCTGGTTTGCTACCTATGTTCCTGCCAAGGAGCCTCCTCCTTCAGACAGGATCTGTGTCTCGGTGCCCCCAGAACCTAGCACAGTAGAGACAGGAACTTGCTTTATTGAGAGTTGGTTAGGATCTTAGTGTTCTCTAGTGGTTCATGTCTTGAAGGCTCGACCTCCAAGCTGATAACAGTAGTAGGAAGACTATTTAGGAGGCAGGGCCTGGGGGAAGGAAGTTAGGTTACTGAGAGGATGTACTTGCCCTTGACAGGGACATTGACACCCTTGTAGTTTGGACACTCTGTCTCTGTCTCTCACAGAGCCCTTCCTTGAACAGATCTCTCTAGTCTTTTATGTCAGTGAAAGAAGCCAATGTGTGCTGTCTGCATTTGGTAGCACTTGAAGTCACACATCTTTTCCATAACCAAGGAGCCCTACATGTCATAGCAAAAACAGAAAGTTTCATTATTTTTAGTTATAGAATTTCATATAACCAACTTGAAACAAGGTAATATTCAACTTACCTCCCCACTGTTCCAGAGCCCTTTTAGAAAGCTGATTTTCAAATCTCAGTCCTACCTACTTTCTTGGTTGATTGATTTCCATTACAGTCATCCATTTTATCCAGATAGAAAACTATGTAAACAGATGTATATACAATGAAGCCCACAGTATAGATTCATAAGTGAATAAGTATCTGCTATCTGACAACCTATATAATCATTACACTCATAGAAACCGTGAAGAACTGATTTACATAACACAGGTTTTAATTAGAAATCTGTTAGCATAAGCGACATGGTGTTACAATTAATTAGCAATTGTTTTTCCTGGGCCTTAAAGACATCACTTGAAGGTATAGCAGGAAATATTTTATGAGCTGTTTTTAAAGTAACAAAAGCTGTGTATGTAGATGATTTTCAATATATCAATGCCATTTAATGTTACTTTTCCTTGGGAATCCTAATCTCACAGGACATTAAATATACAGCATATGGTTTCCATTCATATCACCTTAAAATATGGATGTAATATTTTATACAAAAGAAAAATAAGCTGTAGCAATGGATCAAACTGCAGGAGAGTCCTAACTGAGAAGATGCTCAATAATTTGTCATGCCTGAATGATGTCTGACAGGATCCACAAATTAGAGCAGCGTAATTTTTTGCTAATTCATACTCCCAACATATATTATAAATTATAATACGTATCAGAGTACAAATTATTTGCTGTTACAAAATAAAAATGTGAAAACAACAGCCCAGGAAAAGGGAGAATTTTACTATTCTAACAACTGACTGATACAGTTTCCACTTTGATGTAACAGTTTTATCTAGCTTTCAAAACTGGCCCAGTCATTCAAACTACAGTTGAAGAAAATCAACTCATCTTCATATGCTAGAAATGAGGCATAGTCACTGTCCTGAGAAATGAGATTCCCTGCAAATGCAAGTCTCAGGACTGTGTAAACCTGTCCCCTGCCGTGGCATGGTAGGGAGGCTCCTTCACCAAGCCTTTGAAGACTGTGTGTAGCCTGGTTAGTGCTTGTTGACAACAGACAGCAAACTATTATCCCCAGTTCTTAGCCATCCAGGTAAATACTTGCCTGTCAGCCACTTTGTGTCTTTTAAAACCTTACATCATCTAAATGTTATTATTCTCTGCATCAACAACCAACGTAAGATATAGATGATAGATACATAGACAGATAGACAGACAAACAGGATGACATTTATACTGAAGAACTAGCTCATGACTCTGTGGAGTTTGAACAAGCTCACACCTGCAGAGAGGCTTGCAGGCTAAAGATCCATAAGAGAGTTCAAGTGTGAAGACAGTCTGTTGGAAGAAGTGCATCTTCTGAGCAGAACGTCCTTCTTCAGCTGATTGAATTAGGCTCACCTAGGCCCTAGGTCATCGCCACTAGTCCATCTGCTAATGTAAATGCTATTCTCAGCTAAACACCTTCACAGAAACAGCTGGGATAATGTTTGACTGAGGGTGTGGATTCTGTAGTCTAGTCTAGGTGACACATCACATTGACTGTCATGCTATACGTACCAGAGATCTCTGGATTCTGTGGTCTAGTCCAGGGGACACATGACATTGACTGTCATGTTACACATACCAGAGATCATACATACTTGAAGCTTCACTCTGGAGTTCTGTCCATTCAGTATTGTGAATGCGTATTTCATTACTTCTTCCTGCTTTGTAGTATTTTATCAGGTGTATAAGCTGTAGTTCCTTATCAGTTGTCTGATCAGTAGATACATTGATATTTGTCATGCTTGTCTTACTTGTCAACTTGATACAACCTAGAGGGAACCTCAATTGAGAAAATGCCCCCACCACCCACCAGATAGGCTTGTTGATAAACGTGTGGTGCATTTTCTTGCTTGATGATGTGGGATGACCCAGCTCACTGAGGCAGAGCCACTCCTGGCCTGGTGGTCCTGGGTGCTATAGTAAAGCAGGCTGAGCAAGCCATGAGAAGCAGTCAGTAAAGTAGCATTCTTCCGTGATCTACTCCAGGTCCTGCATCCACATCCCTGCCCTGGCTTCCCTCGGTGATCGACTTAGAGGCTAACAGATGAAATAAACACTTTCCTCCTCAAATTGCTTTTGGTCATGGTGTGTGTTTTGTTGGTTTTATTTTATTTTTTTTTTTTTGTAATTTATTTAACTTTATTTTATGTACACTGGTGTGAAGGTATCAGATCCCCTAAAACTGAAGGTACAGACAGTTGTGAGCTGCCATGTGGGTGCTGGTAATTGAACCTGGGTCCTCTGAAAGAGCAGCCAGTGCTCTTAACCATTGGACCATCTCTCCAGCCCTTGATCATGGTGTTATATCACTGAAATGAAAATGGACATTAAGCACAAAGAATTTGTTCTTAGGCCAGTGCTGACGTATGTCCCTAAGGCAGTTGAACTGCTGGGATAGAGGTATGTCCATCTTTAAATGAAGGGTTATCCTCCATTGTCTTCTGAAATGCTTGCTCCATTTCTACATCTGCTGGGGACCTATGTCAGTTCCTGTTTTACCGTATGTGCCAATTCTTAATCAGCCTTTTAAGTACTTGCAGATTTGATGGGTTGGTTGCTTCAATTTGTTCAGCCAGTTTCATTTTTATCCACTTGATGAGCTGGTTGCTTAAATTTGCATTTCTTCTATTATGTTCAGTGTTTAGCATTCATTGAGAACAGGAAGTATCTAAATTGTTCATGCCTACCTAACCCTATTCTAGTACAGGATTAGGAGTAACAGTGTTGGAAGTCGGCCACCTGGGTATAAGTCCCAACATACTAGTCCTGTTTCCTTACATGAACTTAATCCTTTTTCTTTAAGTCTGTTTCTGGTCTTTAAAGTGAGACTGATACAATTACCTATTTCCTTAAGTTGTTTTGTATGTGTGTGTGTGTGTGTGTGTGTGTGTGTGTGTGTGTGTGTGTGTGTGTGGTGAATGCATATGTGAGTGCAAGGGTGTACACATGCCAGAGCAGGACACTGAGCATCATCTTCTACTGTTTTCTGCATTATTGCCTGGCAACAGGGTCTTTGACTTCCTGGAGGCTCGCCATTTTGGCTAGGTCAGTTAGCTATCCAGGGAGATCTTGAGATCTGCTTCTCTCTGCCCCACCCTCCAATGCTGAGGTTCTATACCTAGACAGCCATTCCTGGCATTTTTATGTGGGTATTGGGGATGTGAACACAGATCCCCAGGCTTCCAAGGCAAGTACACTTTTCCACCGAGCTATCTCTCCAGCCCCTGTTGTATTTTCTTTAAAAACTTATATATGCAATGGACTTGGACTTGCTTGGTTTGTCAGTGAGAGCCATCATTAGTGTCTGTGGGAGCAGCTCCACATCCTTGATGAATCGTTATCCTTGCCATTCTCTCTGTTCATGATGATTCTCATCTGAATCTTTTAACTTTTACTTTTTAACATAGTCCAGTTTTGTTTTTCTCCTTTATGCTAGTCTTAGTGTCAGAGTCCTGTTTTTTTCCCTCAGAATTTTTAAAACTTAATCCTTCAGATTTGTTCTTTTATTATTACTACTATTGTTATTATTAATTTTCCCAGCCCTATCACAGTTTCCCCTCTCTCCCTCCCTCTCTCCCATCTCCCTTCTTACCCCCACCCCTTTCACTTCTCCTTTCCCTTCAGAAAAGTGCAGGTCTCCCATGGATACCAGACAGCCATGGCATATCAAATTGCAATAAGACTAGGCACCTCCTCTCCTATTAAGGCTGGAAAAAGCAACCCAATAGGAGGAAAGGGTCCCAAAAGCAGGCAATAGAGTCAAAGACAGCCCCTGCTCCCACTGTTAGGAGTCCCACAAGAAGACCAAGCTATACAACTATAACATAGATGCATAGGGTCTAGGTCTGTCCCATGCAGGCTCCCTGGTTGTCAGTTCATTCTCCGTGAGCTCCTAGGACCCCGGGAGCCTGAACCAGCCATTTTCTGTAACCAGACAAGACTCCTAGTGGAGGGATTGGAACCACAGCCCAGCCACATAACCTCTGACCTACAATTTGCCCTGCCTACAAGATATGCTGTGCAAAAGATGGCACAGGAATTATGGGAGTGGTCAACCAAGGACTGGTCCATTTTAAGATCCATACTAAGAGAGGGAGCCCACTCTTGACTCAGCCTGGAGGGTCAGAACCCAGAGGCTGGACAGCCCAGGGACCTAGGATAGAACCAAATATGACTGGCAAAAAAGAAATAAAAAGTCAATGCAATGATTCCTAATGATATTATGCTTTACTCATAGATCGTTGCCTAGTCCAACTGTTATCAGAGGCTTCACCCCGCAACTCATGGAAACAAATGCAGAGACCCACAGCTAAACATGAGGCAGACCTCAGGGAATTCTGAGGAAGATGGGGGGGGGGATTATGGGAGCAGAGGGTGCAAGGACACAACAAGAAACCCACAGAATCAGATTTGTTCTTAAATGGATTTTCAACTTATTTTGTGTATCATGTGAAATGATGATGGTACTTTGTTCCTACATCACTTATTTTCCAGGACTCTTGCCTCTCTGATCTCTGTTATTACTTCTTAACTACATGCTGTGACATCAGTGTCTTCCTGAACTCCCAGATGCTGTCACTAGCTCTTGTTTTATGTTGTATATCCATCCTTCATGATTTTTAGAATAACCTTTGCTTCACTCTGGGTCATGTATCCCCGGAGGTTCCTACACCATCATTGTATCATTTTTGCCTTCTACCTGGAGGACTGAACCTCCTAAGTGCTGCAAGATATTGTCAATACTGAATCAGTTAAGTGGGAGTTACTTATTTTCCATTTCCTAGAAATTTCTGAATAGTCAACTATTTGTTTAGATTGCCCTTATATTGACAAAAAGGACAATATAAGTGTTGGTTTAGCAATGCTTCTTAAAACATGGAAAGTTCCAGAAGTTTCCCTCTACAGTGGACATGGGCAGGAGATTCCAATTATATTACTGGAGCAGAGGGGCATCCATGTTTTATCTAACTAAAAATCACGATTTTTTTCTGAGAGTTGAGTAATGATTAGATAGTCTAGGTAAAAGTTCCTTGGAATTTCTCAAACATACATGGTAAAAACATTAGAGGCAGTGGCAAAAAAAATAATAATAATAACTCTAAAAATAGCAAAACATGTTCTAGGAGCTGAAAGACCAGCCATTGCATCCTTAAGCACCTGAGCTTGTTAGGATAGATCCAGGGTCTTAATTTATCAGATTTTTATCTTAACAAATCAGAGGGAGAGAGAATGCTTGATTGGGACAAATGTGACCTTGGTTTTTTTGAGTTTGGAATAAAAGTTCTCTAGGAAATTTTTCCTTAAGGGGACCACACAATAGCAGAATCTTTACTTGTTGTCATTTAATGTTTGAGTTAAAGCTGATAGGAACAATTAAAATAGTAATAGTGTTAAATTAACTCATGGTTCATTGCTCTGTAAATATTAATTGCAAGAAAAATTTGCATATGAAAGCCTAATTTTAATCACAATTAATTGATTCAAAAAAGATATGCAAATCAACCTGCCTGGCTGATCTGAGTCAACGTTAATTGCCTAGCAACTAGAGACCCAAAAGCCATTTCTGTATCCTGTGTGCAGCAGGAGGTAGATCCCAGTAGAGTAGTTCACGTCTGTTGTTAACCAAGGCCATCACATTCACCTGAATGGGACTTGGAGCTTGGCAGAACAACTTCTCAGTGATTTCCACAGCAATGTGTAGTGTTCCCATCCTATACCTAAATCAGATGTTTCCTTCTGGGAGGGAGGATGTCACAATTCTCAGGCCCGGGAGGCAACCTATAGAGGGTGCCTTCTTTGCCAATTTAACAACCAGTAATAAATATGTAGCGTCCACTTTCTGCCAGGCATGCAGCTGGGTGATGTAGTGGTATTGTGTTCCCCAAAATATTGTGCACCCTAATAAACTTATCTGGGGTCAGAGAACAGAACAGCCACTAGATATAGAGGCCAGAAAATGGTGGCACACACGCCTTTAATCCTATCACTTGGGAGACAGAGATCCATCCGGATCTCTGTGAGTTTAAAGCCACACTGGAAACAGCCAGGCATGGTGACTCACACCTTTAATCCCAGGAAGTGAGCCTTTAATCCCAGGAAGTGATAGCAGAAAGCAGAAAGGTATATAAGGTGTGAGGACCAGGAACTAGAGCTGGTTAAGCATTTAGGCTTTTGAGCAGTAGTTCAGCTGAGATTCATTCTGAATGAGGACTGAGAAGCTTCCAGTCTGAGGAAACAGGATCAGCTGAGGTACTGGCAAGGTGAGGTGGCTGTGGCTTGTTCTGCTTCTCTGATCTTCCAGCATTCACCCCAATAACTGGCATCAGGTTTGATTTTACTAATAAGACCTTTCAAGATTCCTGCTACAGGGTGATGTGACCGAAAGGGATCAAATGTGAACATCAGGTGGGAATTGTGTCCTCTTGAGCACCTAATGGAGCTGACCAATGACAGTGACAGAGACTGATATCTCCAAGTGTATCCCCACTGCTGGTTGGCTGACAACCAGCCAACATTGCTTGATCAAGCATGGGATGTGTGGTAGTCACTTTTTCACTGCTTTGAAGAAGTACCTGATAAAACCAACTTCAGGGGAGAAGAGTTTCTTTGGGTTTACAGCTAAAGTATACAATCTATCATGGCATGGCAGAAGAGGAACACGAGGTGGCAACTCACATTGGATCTTTAGTCAAGAACCTCCTTTGCCCTCCAGAAATTGTTGTAAGTTTTTATGAATTCCCTCAGGTAATGAGTGGAGAAAGGAAAAACCCTTGCAGTCACCTCTCTGTGATTAGTTCCACCAGGTTCGGACCAAGCCTTCGTTCAACACATGAGCCCTTGGGGGATGTTCCATCCCCAGATGATAATAGGTCCATTTTTGCTCTTGATTTGGGAGTCTGAGATGTCTAAGCCTGGACTACCAAGAGCCTTCCGCTTGACTCCTGGTGTGTAGAAGGGAGGCGAGCGGACATGTGAGAAAATGTACAAGTGAAGGGTCACTTTACTTCTCAGTGATCCAGTCTCGTGGTCACTGATCCAGTCTTAGGAAAGGGAGAGCTCACGCTGACGTGGAAGGCATCGGTCCAATCACGAGGGCTGTCTGTCCCCGTGAGCCCCTTGGTTTCCTAGTGGGCTCTATCTCCCAACATTGCTACATGAGGAATTTAGTGCTTGCCGTGAGTGTTGGCAGAAACATTTTCAAACCAGTGTGTCCTTTAGGGACGTTAGTTTGCAAAAGAGAGCAGAGCTGTGATAAGACATGGAGGAAGGTGTAGTGGAAGTACTGTTTTCTCTCACATCAAACAGCATCAAAGTTAAGAGAAATGAAGACATGGTAACCCATCTGAAATAGTGCTTGGTCTCTGGCCCGTGGAGTTTCTACACATGAAGTGTTGTGAAATTCTTGAGAATTGTGTGTGTGTGTGTGTGTGTGTGTGGTGTATACATGTTTCTAGTGCACATGTGTGCTGGTACATATGGAGGTCAGAGGTCAATGTCAGATGTTTTACTCGGTAGCTTTGTATTTTATTTTTTGAGATAGTCTCTAACTGAAACATAGGTCACTGTTTGGACTAGTCTGTATGGCCAGTGAGCTCCAGGGATCTCTGGTCTCTGGCTCCCCAGAACTAGTATTGAATGCAAGCACTGTTGTTCCTGGAATTTGATATGGATGCCAGGGATCCACACTCAGGTTCTCATGTTTACATGACAAATATGTAATGATGGAGCCATCTCCCAACCCCCTAGGTAATTTTTTAGTTAACAAGAAAGTTCTAGTTTTTATAAACTGTTTTTTGCTCTTAATTGAAAAAGCAAATTGTAAAATTGAGGGAAAAAATGGGTTCTGTTCTCGACACAAGTGATAGTTTTATTTTTTATTTATTTATTTATTTATTTATTTATTTATTTATTTATTTATTAAGCCTACAGCACCCGGTATTCCCAGGCAGTCTCCCATCCAAGTACTAACCAGGCCCAACCCTGCTTAGCTTCCGAGATCAGACAAGATCTGGTGCATTCAGGGTGATATGGCCGTAGAACACTTGTGTTCTGGACACAAGTGATAGTTTTAAAAACATATAAGAACCCACATTTCTAATAAGCTTTATAGAACAGGTCATGCTTAGAAGATGATTTTTACCAATATTTCTTCTTGGGCTGGTGAGATGGCTCAGCAGGTAAAGGTATTTGCCAGCAAGTCTGATGACCTGAGCTCAATCCCAGGACCCATGTCACAGAAGGAGATGACTGACTCCCACAAGCTATCCTCTGTCTTATGTCTGTATGCTTCCTCTGACACACACACGTGTGTCTCCCCACCCCCCATTGCCAGAACACATACTTACAAACAAATAATAAATGTAATCAAAAGTATTTTCTCTCATTGCTCCAGGAAGAAGAAAATAGACAAAGACTCAGGGTCACGTTCAAGTTGTGCTACATAATACATACTTTTATTGCATGCTTATTATCTTCAAGTGCAGAGCTTGCTTGTTTCTTAGGGCTGTCAAAAGAAATCGCCATAATATTTGATGCATGAATCAATAGAAACATCTCTTTTCACATTCCTAGAGGCCAGCGATCTAAAGTCAAGGCATGAACAGGCCCCTGAGAGCTGTCTCAGCTCTTCTTAGCCCATTCTTCTCCTTTGTCTTCATGTGGTCATGTGGCCTTCCTCCCAGGTTCTCTTTGCATCTCAGACTCCCTCTCCTTTCCCTTATAGGGTGTATGTTATTGAATCCACCCTAAAATTTTTGTCTTGAGATCTTTAATTTTATTGACTAGGACACAATCGCAGGTACTAGGAATAGTATGTAGGTATACTGTGTTATTTAAAGCAGATTTTCAACTCGCTCCACATGTTTTTGTAATTTGAAATGCATTTTGTTTTAGATTAACATACCATTGTTTTATGTTCTGGAAAGTCAGACCATTTAAAATAATTATATAAATAAAATTCTTCAAAAATACTTGTGTTTCAAAAACACAAGTAAGACTGTGTTTTAACTGTATTTTTTAAAACTATGTCCCGAAAATAGATGACGTGGGAATTAAAATCAGATATTCTGCAGTCTGCAAATTGTATGTTTCTCTTGATGGAATTAAAGTGTCTAGAAAACACAATTAGTAAAATGTCTATTGAAGAAATACGTTCTGTTCAATGCATTCCCCCATGGGTTGGCACAAAAGAGCATCCTGATTGATTTGCAATCATCTCAGTCTTCAATTCTAGCCATTTCAAAGTTTCATTTTCTTTAACTGTAGAGCTGCAGGGGTTTATGAAGTAGCAGGAACCAACACAGGTTCTGCTTGTGGAGTGCAAGAGAGAGGATGGTACATCTGTTTCACTGAGCGCTTTCTCAGGCTGGGATCTCCTTCATGATGGGTGACTGGAGCAGCCCAATGAGGTGAATTGCATCATACACCTCCTCTTCAGCAATGGTGGAAAAGTGGACTCTCTCCTCTCCTCTCCTCTCCCCTCCCTCCCCTCCCCTCCCCTCCCTTCTCTCTCTCTCTCTCTCTCTCTCTCTCTCTCTCTCTCTCTCTCTCTCTCTCTCACACACACACACACACACACACACACATACACACACACACAGAGAGAGGACATTAAGATTTGAACTGGCTGATTTGCAGCCAACTAGAGCAATAGAAGAGTTTTAAGGATAAGGTTTCTTTCCTGATTTCACCACTGCTAATGCTGAACAGTCGTCAGGGAATACTGTGGTGAAGCATTAGACATATCATTTCTGGCATCAGTGTTCTAAGTCTTCAATGCAGCCACTAAGGTTCACTTGGACCACTTGCTTGTATTTTTGTGTCTCATTTTTCCCATCTTTAAAGTGGAGATAGTGGTATCACATGTCTTATCACCTATAGTAAAGATGAAATAAAGTGGTTCTGTGGTGGTATTGTGTTCTCCAAAATATTGTGTACTCTAATAAATTTCTCTGGGGTCAGAGAACAGACAGCCACTAGATACAAAGGCTAGAAAATGGTGGCACTCACACCTTTAATCCTAGCATTCCAGAGATAGAAATCCCTCTGGATCTCTGTGAGTTCAAGGCCACATTGGAAATAGCCAAGCATGGTGACACGCCTTTAATCCCAGAAAGCCAACCTTTAATCCCAGGGAGTAGTGGTAGAAAGCAAAAAGATATATAAGGCGTGAGGACCAGAAACTAGAGGCATTTGGCTGGTTAGGCATTTGGCTGGTTAAGCATGTGGCTGGTTAAGCATTCAGGCTTTTGAGCAGTAATTCAGCTGAGACCCATTCCGGATGAGGACTCAGAGGCCTCCAGTCTGAGGAGACAAGACCAGCTTGTGGCTTGTTCTGTCTCTCTGATCTACCAGCATGGACCCCAATAACTCGCCTCAGGTTTGATTTTATTAATAAGAACCTTTAAGATTCATGCTACATGGTTCCCACATGAAGCCCTTGTGACAGGGCCTGCATTCAGCAGGGCCTGTTGAGAATAGCGGACCCCACCCTTACATCCTAGCCAGAGTAGGGTTTCGTCCTGAGAACTTGAAAGACAGCTCTTTTGCTTTTCTCACCTACCTTTGCTCATGAGATTTTGCTTTTATCGTGTGTGTGTGTGTGTGTGTGTGTGTGTGTGTGTGTGTGTAGGCACATGCCTGTGCATGGTTGCACAGGTGCCACGATGTGCTGGAGATGGTCACATGACCTTTTCCATTGTGAGTCTTCACCTGATACTTCGTTGGAGATGAGGTCTCTTGTTCACAGTTGCCCACCTGCCAGGTCAGCTGCTGTGCAGTCTTCCAGAGTCTGTCTCCCATCGTGCCATTGGAGTGCTGGGATTCTAGCCCCATGCTACTGAGATAGGCTTCCCCTGGGTTCTGAGCCATCTCAGAAACATATATTAAATGAAATGCACTCAGAAAAATGCCCAGGAACAGTCAAATTACTGTTTTTCTGTTTAACTAGGTAAACTAGTTATGTGCATTAGCTAAACAAATTCTTTGTCTTTCAGGGCTTCCATTTAAAGCTGCGCTTCCAACCTGCCTCAGGCTTGTCCTTAGAAAACAATTATTTTGATTAAAGAAACTACTTATATTAAAAACATATTTTAATCAGAGATTTAAGAGCAAAACCAAGTTAGAATATTTTATGCATAAAAGATGTTTTTTAATTATTATACTTTATTTTGAGGCTTTATAATCTATTTCTAAATATATCATATTTAATTTAACTTGTTCTGCAAGACTATGTTAAAATCAATTGCAAATAAATCTTGTTCCACTAAAATGTTAATATGTCTTGGTGTTGCTCTTATTTTTTTAATCCAGCTACATTTTTGCAAAAACTTTTATTTTGTTGTATTTTCTAATTACTCTCCAAAGTGCATTTTTAATGTGATATTGAGTAGATGCTTTTTTCCTGCCTTAAGCTTGTCTAATGATTTTACTGTTATATGTTGTTTACTGCATAGTGTGACCACAAGGAATGGAGGTTTGATACAATAGTTTTCTATTAAAAAGCTTTTTGGTTTTGCTACAACAGACATAAGATCAACAGAATTTGTAAGTGCCCAAAGCAGCCCCACAAACCCCCAGTGTCTATGAGCTTAAGGGATTAGGGGACAATGTTTCACCATCATCATGAAAGGCTAGATTTCACAAAGCTACCCAGCATTGGTTGCAGGTTGATGGCAGTTTCAGTGAAGATCCCAATTAGAGACCTCGTCTCCTCCCCCAATTAGGAGAAAGTGACTGATGGGTATGCAACATGGGTTGAAGCTTTTCATCAAGGAGTCCTGCAGAATTGTGATTCTGAGAGTGGGAGAACATGGGAGAGTGGATCAGGAATCACATCACAACAGAGTAAGAATTAAAAGCATAAGTACTCCCTGAGAAATCTACGTAGACATCAGACTGTGCCTTCCTTTCCCAGTGCTAAATTTTAAAACCTGAATACTCAAGAGAGCAACACATCCTTGTAGGAAAACTTGACACAATAAAGCAAAATGTTTGTTTTTGTTTTTTTTTCTGAGAGAAAATAATATACCGAGCCAAATCATGATGCTTCGTGTCAACACAAAAGCAGACTACCGCATCTTGACTGTAATAAACACAAGGCTGCACAGTAATACCATCTACTGGGCCCTGGAGTGGGAGCTACTGGGAATCAGCTGCCGTTGCCAGGAAAGCAGGAAGCGTTCACTTGCTGAGTTGCTCATTAAGTGGAATGTCTCCCACTGCAGAGGTGTGAAGCTTCCCAAGAGGTCAGGGGAATTCGTTAGAAAGAAATTTTATTGGATGAAAAGCCCAGTTTTCCTTTGAGCTTATGACTCTTAATAAAAAATAATACCTAGTTATTTTTAACAAAGATATCTGCCTCACCTCAGCTCAAGAGAACTCGTGTTTGGAGGAGGGTTGTTTCCTTCAGCCAGCAGAGAAAATCTTGCAGGTGTAGTACAGAAGAGCGTGAGGCTCGTAGCTCAGCCAGTCATGCCTCTCTTATATTCATTTCACAAGCATACATGTAGACACTCAGTGCTTTTTTAAATTAAAATTTATTTTTTTAAAACAATATATTCGGATTATGGTTTCCCCTACCCCAGCTCCTCCTCAAATTCACTGCCTTTCTTGCTCACTCTCTCTCATTAGAAAACAAACAGGCATATAAAAAAAAGATAAAAAAAATAAAGTAAAAACAAATAGGCCAGAATAGGACAAAATGAATAAACAGATAGAAAAAAGAGCAAAAGAAAACACACAAGGAACACATGTAGTTGCAGAGACATATACATTCATATAGACAGGAATCCCATAAAAACAGAAAACCAGAAACTATAATATATAAGCAAAAAATCCTGTAAGGGAAAGAAAGACAGACAGAGTGGGGAGGGGGGGCAGACTGTGTGTGTGTGTGTGTGTGTGTGTGTGTGTGTGTGTGTGTGTGTGTGTGTGCGAGAGAGAGAGAGAGAGAGAGAGAGAGAGAGAGAGAGAGAGAGAGAGAGAGAGAGAGAGAGAGAGAGAGCATTAAGACAAAAACCAAAAACCTCCAAAATTGCATTGAGTTTGTTTTTTGTTGACATCTACATTCTGGCAGGAGCCGGAGCCAGCCCTTAAGTGTAGTTTGTATACCCAGTGAGACTCTATTAGAAAAAAAAAAAACAACTAATATTTCCTTTGCAGAAGGTTATCAACTGGAGCTAGCTTCTGTGTTAGGGAGGAGGACCTGTGCCCACTTCCCCTCTCAGCACTGGGACACCGTCTGGCCCAGTCCTGTGCAGGCCCTATACATGCTAGCAGTCTATTATGAGTTCATATGAGTATCAGTTCTATTTTATCTAGAAGGCCTTGCTTCCTTGGTGTCTTCCATCCTCACCGGCTCTTACAGTCTTTCTGTCTCCTCTTCCACAAGGTTCCCTGAGCCCTGAGGGAAGGGATTGGATGAAGCCATTACATTTAGGGCTGAGTGTTCCAAAGTCTCTCACTTTCTGCAAGTTGTTGAACTGTGGGTTTCCGTGTTGGTTTCCATCTACCACAGGAGGAAGCTTCTCTGATGATGGCTGAGCAAGGTACTGACCTATGAGCATAGCAGAATGTCGTTAGGAGTCATTTTATTGCTATGTTCCTTTAGCAGCACACTAGTATTTGGTTTTGCCATAGGTCTATGGCCTATCTAGTCTCAGGTTCTTGGCCACTCAAACAATGTCAGGAATGAGTTCCACCTCATGGAGTAGACTTTAATTCCAATGAGATCTTGGTTGGTTACCCCCACAATTTTTTGTTAACTATTGCATTAGTGAATCTTTTTTCTTTCAATTTTCATTATTAAGAAATTTTCTACTCACTCCACATACTATTCACAGATACCCCCCTTCCCTCCTCCCACCCCCATCCCTCTTTCCCAAGCCACCCTGCATCCCCACATCCCCCAAATCGAGGTCTCCCATGGGGAGTCAGCAGAGCCCAGCACACTGAGCCTAGGCAGGTCCAAGCCCCTTCCCACTGCACCAAGGCTGTGCAAGGTGTCACACCATAGGCACTGGGTTCCAGAAGCCTACCCATAGACTAGGGACAAATCCTGATCCCCTGCCTGGGTGCCCCCAAAAAAGTTCAAGCCAAACAACCGTCTTCCGTATCCAGAGGGCCTAGTCCAGTCCCACGAGGGCTCCAAAGCCACCAGTCCATAGTTCATGGGTTTCCATTAGTGTCATCTCTGCACATCCTCCCATCATGATCTCGATGTCCCTCGTCTGCAGTATCTCTCCTCTCTCTCATCAATTGGATTCCCAGAGCTCAGCCTGGTGCCTGGCCATGGATCTCTGTATCTGCCTTCATCTGTCACTGGACAAAGGCTCTATGATGACAGCCAGGTTATTTGCTAGGCTGGTCACTAGAGTAGAACAGTCCAGGCACCCTCTGCCAGCAGACCAAGGTGGGGTCATCCTTGTGGATTCCTGATTGCCTCCCCAGCACCCTGCCTCTTCCTATTCCCATGATGTCCTCATCTATCATAGTATCTTCCTCCCTGCCCTCCCACTCTGTCCCTGTTCCAGCTTGACCCTCCCATTTCCCTATGTTCTCATCCCCCACTCCTTGCCCTCTGCCAGCACCCCCCCCACACACACACCCAGTCCACTTAAGTAGCTCTCATCCACTTCTCCTTCACAGGGTCATCCATGTGTCCCTCCTAGGGTCTTTCCCTGTTAGCTAGCCTCTCTGGAGTTGTGGTTTGCAGTCTGGCCATCTCTTCCTTCACATCTAGTATCCATTTATGAGTGAGTACATACTATGTTTGCCCTTCTGAGTCTGGGTTACCTCACTCAAGATGATATTTTCTAGTTCCATTTATTTGCCTGCAAATTTCATGATATCATTGTTTTTTACTGCTGAGTAGTACTCCATTGTGTTTATGTGCCATATTTTCTTTATCCATTCTTCAGTTGAGGGGCATCTAGGTTGTTTCCAGGTTATTTCTTATATTGAGAACTATCTGTTCAGAGCCATTGCCCATTTTTCAACTGGGTAATTTGTTTTCTTAACCCTTTGTGGTGTGAAGGCCCTTTTTAGCTCATAGGGCATATAAAAGGAGGAGGTGGCCTCATATGTGACCAATAGTCAACCCTCTTTTAATATACCAATAAGGTAAATATTCATGAGTATAATTCTAGCATTTTTCTCAGACTTATAGGTATTTTGTCCTGCCATGTTTTCATAGGATATTTGTTTGAATCCTCTTGAGGCCAATGAAATTTAATAGTGTTTTTATGAGACAGTTGCATTGTGCAACAAGAGTCGTGATCTGATAATGTAAGGACTGTTCAATACTGAGTGCTCAAGTTAGTATAGAGAGCCTTTATTTGTATTTAACAGGCTAGAACAGATTATAAAGGCCACCATATGGCAAACATGGTTTGGTTTGGTGATTTGGAAAAGAGGTATCACACATGTGTGTATGACTCTAACATAGATTTCTTTATGGGTCTTGATGCAACATATATACAAAACATTGATTCAGAGGTATATGTCCTTCCAAAAATACTATGTTCAGAGCAATATCTCCAAGCAAAGAACCAACAATGTGAGGTGCCATCAATGGTTGTAAAATCATGTCACATGGATAGCTGTGGTGGTGTACTGCATTGACTGGCCAGTGATCAAGCAGAGAAATGATGTAATTTGTTCATATAACAGCCTCATGTTACTCCAGTTGTTTTCTGATCGTCTATGTATTTAGTCACAGTTATCTTTGCAGTATTTTTAAATACTTGGTATTCTAATTTACATGATAAAAAGAGTTTAGGAATTGTATCTGAGGACAGAGAGTTTGAATTACACTCAACAAGAGTTGTTTTCTCCTTAGGCTAAGTGGGATGATCCACATCTCAGAACACTCCCCTCCCTTCTCGCCCTTGCTCCTCCCCTTTAAGATAGCCCTGAGTGAGGACTCATCTGATAATTACACCCAGTTTTATAAGTAATATCAGATTCTCAAAGACAAACCACGATTCTTCCCAATGTATCATCCAAATCCAATATTCTCTGTTTATCTAAATATAAAATCTTTTATGATAGTAATGAAGCTCCTCTAATGATTAATGTTAGGCTCCAGATTAAAGCAGGTAATGTTATCATTATCACTGCTGTTTTTATCTTGTTCACTGTCTGGAAATGTACCATATGTGTGGAGGAAAGGAAGGAGGCAAATACTCAGAAAATTGCTAATTAGAATCATCAAAAAGTTCTTTGTCCTCTTGATGTAACTTTGTTCTTTAAAAGTGATTATTGCACATCTTCTCAGACTGTTAGTGGTCAATACACTCTATAGATGATGTATCAGGATATGTTTACTTTGCTCCTGAGTGAAATGTATTCACAGACACATACATACACATGTGCGGAGGGGTGATTTTTTTTTCCAACTGTAGACTGCAACTGATTCATGGGCAATAAGGACCATTTATTAATCACAAATGGTATTTTAAAAATGATTCAGAACTGAATAAATAGACTTTCCATGTACCATTCCCACAAGGTGATTGTTTTTCACTTATTTATATATACACAAAGCTATGATTGGGTGGGTTGAATGATGGTGTTAATATTCATATTTAGCTCATTCTTTTAAGTACTTAAAACACAGAGCTAAAATAGTGACATCAAATATGCTCCTTTTCTTATCTTAAATATTTATTTTATTGCCGAGTGATAAGGCATGGTAATTATTGGTATGTTACTAAATACAATTTAATTTCCATAAATATTTTTATTTTGGTTACACATGGTATTTGCATCAGCTATTATTTGGTTAGCTCTCATCTACTAGGGTTTTGTTAATGGATATTTCTTATCTGCTGTTTTAAGTGTTCTTGCCATAATAAGGAATAAGGATTGGGTTGCAATAATCCAATAAAGCCACACAAAGGAAGTATTAAGAGGCACAGCCCAGAAGCACAATGCTGGATACTCATTTCAGGAGAAAAGAGCTGGAGCCTTCCTAAAGCTGCTTCTAATGGTGCCATGTTTTGAAGCAGGAACCTGTAGTTTTCACAGGCATTGCCTCATATCTATTGTTCCCCAGCTGTGTAGAGATCAGTCTAACCAGAAATATGACACCAGAAAAGCAGGAGAATTTTTAAGACTGCGCATTAGAGTCCTGGGTTTATGTTCTTCTTCCTACCCGATTGTTTTCCTTGAATGTCTATAATAGGCTTATGGGAATACAACCATGTGTCTGACAGCCCATGTCACATGTTGCATGGTGTATGTCACCAGCACTTATCAGTTGCTACAGACTCACTATATAACACACAACTTTAATGTGTGAGTCTCTGGGCGTACAGGTGAGCAGTTGGATGTCAGAACTTCGGGGGGGGGGGAAATGGAGAAAAATCATACTGTGTTCATACTTTTCGCTTATGAACAAAATTAAAATAAAACAGCCCCATTTGGAGGAAGATCTGAAAGTAACTATCTCAAGTAATTTCTATATTCATGGAAACTTGACTCAAAATTGAGGGATTAGTTCAAATGTCGTCTACTTCATTCTGGGTATTTAGTTTCTGACTTAGAGTTCCGTGAGAACCCTTTTGACATTAATTGTTGTGTGGTTAACATTCCCACGATTAACCCAGCCTCATAGCTCAAGATCCCATGTCTTAAATTTTTCCATCAGGAGTATGATTTTATAAATTGGAATTGCTGAATAGATACGTGGTTCTGAGCATGTCTGCCTTTGGGACTATGTAAGCATGGATGGTGACAGTCTGAGTGTCTTGGGGCAGGGGATTACTCCTGTAAAACTTACTCTGCAAGGAGATTGCAAAGGGCAAGTCCAGAGAGGAGCTCTGGCAGCAGTTTCTAAAAAGAGGCATTTTTTAAAAAAAGATAAGTGTTTGCCGTTATTTGGTGTTTGTATCAGACCCCACCTTCATGTCATCTTTGTGAGACCAAATGCTTGGATCTCTCTTCACATTTAACGTCTAAATCCATGTCATCTTTTAAAATACCATGGGTTGCTTTCTGTGGTCTGGTTCAGTATGGGTATGGTCATAATGTAAACTTTGACTGAAATTTATTTTTTATAAATAAATAATTTTGGGTTTGGTTTGATTTGGTTTTAAACAAAGTGCCCTAGTTATTTTGGTCAAGACCAGCTAAGTCAGGAAATCTGTCCACTCCTGCCTCTGTTGTGATGGACCAGACAGTTGTCAAATGACAGATGCTAGGATGGGAGGACTTCCGTGTACCACAAACCTGTTCTCTTACATCTTCAGAGGCTAAAGGTCAGTCACAGATGAGGGACAATAAATACCCAATTTCCTTTCTCAGGTAGATATTGCTAAGCAGGCTGCCTGGATTCTCTCATTAACGTCTCTGTCGACTTATGGACATTATGGGTTTATCCCTGCCTCCATCATTTCCCAGCTAAGCAGGTCACTCTCTGAGACCCGGTGTCCGTTGTCACACTCAGTGATCTCACTGAAACCAACCCTGACAGGCTGCTTCCAGAAGGCTTGCTTCTCACCCACATTACAGATTGTTAATCAAAAGTTTTCTAAAATAAAGAAAAGCAACAGGGTGAGAATGAAGTTCATCACTGAGGAAAGCGGAGTGGTCTTAGCTGGTTTCTCTCTCCAGATGTCTGTGAGCATGTTATTGGCAAGCACCTGCAATAGTACAAAAGTTTAAAAGGGTCAAAATATACATAACTCACTGTGATGGAAATTGGATATTAAAAGGAAAAAAAAAAACATAATTTCCAGGACCAGCCATAAATGCAAGTGCTCACAGGTGCATGAACTCTCAGTGTTGAGATGTTTTTCTGTGGGAAAAAATACAAATCACAATGACATCAGTGGGTCTTCATTTTATAACACCTTTTATGTAATACCTTTTATGTGCTCATTATGCCATTTTCAAAGATAAGAAAATAGACAGAAACATGACAGAAATGACTTTAACTCCTCACCCTGCTTTTTTAAATTATAATTACTAGGGCTTGGGAGATAGCTCAGTTGGCAAAAGGGTTTTGTCCCTAACCAAACTGGTGAATTCCAGGGAAAATGAGATCCTGTCTCAAAAAGACGGTGAACAGCACTGGGCAACAACACCAGAGGTTGACCCCGTAACCTCTACATTCACCTGCATACAATGTGCATGCAGAGCTGAGCATGCACATAATTATTAATGCATGCTGATCAAAGCATTAGTGGATTTCCCTGTGATGTTTCCATACACACATTGGTCATCAGCACTCCATTTCATCGCTTTACCTTTTCAGTATACATCTGGAAAAGTGAGTGAAGGACACAGAGGAGACCCACGTCCTTTCTTCTCCACCATGTCTTTAAAAACTCCACTCGTCCAACTTCTCTACATGGCACTTTCCATCATGACCGTGTAGACATTCAAAGCAGCATTTTCTGGGGATTCGCCATCATTCATTCAGTTGCTTCCAACTCCTTTGCCATTTTCTTAATGAGTTTCTCCGCCACAGCATGGTGATTTCTTCTTTCTCTCATGTTCATCCTCTTAATGCCCACACAGTCACTACCTTCCATTCATCGCTATGGGAGTAAAATGCCTTATGTATCCTCTGAATATCCAGTCAATATATATAAGAAAGAACCTAGTTAAAATGTTGTCCCCAAACATTGATGAGCCCTGTTTTGTGAAGACCTTCTGTAGAATGTCCATACAAAATGTAGTGACATTTATGTCACAGTGTTTTGGTTTTGGTGGAGGTTTGGTTGTTTGTTTTTGTTTTTGCTTATTATCTGGGCAGACTTGTCACAAACCTACCAAAGGGATGCAATCTTTTTAAATTGCATGGTAAGGATTTGACATTTCAGGACTGAGCAAAAAGATTGGTTCCCTCTTGTTGTTAATCAGTCTCTCACAAGGGGGCTGTGTATAAAAGAGAGCTGGTTGCTGGGGCGGGGGTGGGTCTTTCAAGTTAATAAAAAAAATCCTCTTCCAATGCTTCTTATCTGTGTCTCAGTTAATGACTGGTGACATCTAGTGGTAACTAGTGGTGACTGGATTTGAGACACTAATAGCTGTGCCGGAGAAGCCCATCCAACATAGATTGTGGTATTGGTGTTTGCAGATGGAGGTAATCCGGATCCCCGTATCTCACAATGCTGTTGTCAGGGCAGCAGTTTCTACCGTAACTAGCGTAACGGGCCCTTAGCTGCCAAGACAGTTACAAGCTAACTGTCTTGGTAGGCAGTGTATGTTAGGAGAACTCCATTGGCCCCTTTTTGAGAAGCCTGCCCTCCCCCTCATTCATCATTCACAGAAAGTGGTGTCAGATCTGCTTGGTGCATCTGTGGCAGCTCAATAGTAGGAGACTTGGCCTCCTCCTGGAAGGGTTTCCACATGGGAAGCCAACCCGTAATGGCAGCTTCTTTATTAAATATGTGCAGTGGAAATTATGCTAATTACACTGGAGTGTAATTATAGACTAGAAAGATTCTCTCACAGTCTGACTTGAATTGTTGTAGATAAATGTGCATTAACTTAATAGTGTGCAGCTCATTATGAAAGGTAAAGGGGAGGCAGAGATGTAATCAGTTACTCGGTGTTTTAAAGATGCTTGGTCCCAGGCAGATGGTACCCATAAGGCACAGGTACAGGCAAACCCTGCAATGAAAGTTCTTCCTCTATTTGTGCCCAGACTTTCAACATGCCACTAAAAATAGCCACTGGTGACCATTTAACCAGTTTAACTCTACTTGTCAGTAGCATTCATTACAGCAGAGAATTAAACACTGTGGCAATCTGCAGCTATATGTTCTAAGTATGTTTGTGTGGTTAATTCTGTAGACTTTATGCTTTTGTATGTATTTATGATACTTATGGAAATGAAAAAAAAAATGCACATCAGCCAAGCTGACTGACTTCAAATGTTCAGCAAAAGCTGTATTCTGGGAAACAAGTTCTATTTACATGTGATTTAAAAAGCCCAAAGCAAAGAATGACATTATTGGCTGGTGGTGTGAAGGACACATTAGTTGTTTAGATCTGCTAGTTAAAGATTTTTTTAACCTGCCAGTAAGATGGCACCACTAAAGCCCCAGAACCAGTGAACTGGGTGGTAGTTTTAAAAAATAGTATGCATATGGGGAATGCTGAATGATTTTGCAAGTAATGTCAGAAAATGTAATGTTCGTGTCTCCTACAAATGATTAATACCCAGTCAAATACTGATAGGGAGTTTGGAGAACATTTCTGTGAAAGGAGCAGAGATCCAGCAGATTCAACTGTTTAAAAGGTTTGCACTGACAGAGAGAAAAAGCCACAGCTCTTGTGCTAGCAGAGGTTCACCACGGGGAACTGTCCTGTGAAGGAGGAAGCTGTGTTATAAGAAAGCACACCTATGACTCTGGCGAACTTTAAAGAAATCCTTGTACTTGCTTTTACAGCAAGAAAAACAATGGGAGCATGGAGATGTATACCAGGCTTTTACTGATTTCTATAATATCCTTTTAGACTATATTCATTATGCAAACTAATGGGTTTCATGACACTATCATACAAATATGTTATATCCTTTATACTTTGACCATATCCACCTCGTTACTCTTGCTATCCCAACACTCCCCACTCAAAAGATGCCCTTCTCTTCCCAAACAATCCACCTTCTGCTTATGTGTGTGTTTGTGTGAGAGAGACAGAGACAGAGAGACAGAGACAGACAGAGAGCCCTAGATTCCACATATGACAAAAACTTTGTGGTATTTCTTTTCCCAATTCTACATAATGGTCTCCAATTGCACCCATTTTCCTGCAAATGGTGCCATTCTGTTCTTTCTGGTTGATGGTGCTTCCAGTGGACAGGCACCTTCCTTCATCCATCCTCATGTGTTGATGGCACCTAGACTAATTCTGGCTATTATAAATAGCGCGGCAGTAAACATGGATATGTGAGTATGTGGGTGCTGACATGCATTCTACTGTATAGTCCCAGGAGGCGCATAGCTATATAATATGGTAGTTCTTTGTCATTTGAGTTTCTGAGAAACCTCCATACTGACTTCCACAGTGGCTGCACTCACATTCTTCCCCACAGTCACATCAGCACCTCCTATTGTATGTCTTCCTGGTGATAAGTATTCTGACTGGAGTAAGATAGAGCCTCGGCGTCATTCTGACTTGGCTTTTCCCGATGACTAAGGATACTGAACACTTCATCTTCTTATTGGCCATTTGTATTTCATCTTTCAAGAGTGATCTGTTAAATTGCTGCTTCCCCATTTCTCTCATTTACATTATTCTTCTGGTCTCAAACATAAAGTGTGTGAAGGATTATCAATCAAGAGCTCTCGATTTCTAATTCCTACATCTTTTCTGGCAGTGTTTGTCAGTTCTTTAGAACATTTACACTAATTTCTTTTCTGACTTAATAAAATTTAGCCGAGACTTGTTTTGCTTTTGACATGTCATTACATTTCTTTTTTGCTAAGACAATAAAGGCATCAGAAGAGTTTGGGGAAACTGATTATTTAATGAATATGCTTTTGATTAAAGTGGGGGAAATGATCTTTCCTGTATGATGGTATGACTGCATGGCTATACCAATGAGTTCAGCTGATTTATTCCCAGTACGATGTGTAAGCTATATGATTTCACTAAAGATTTTTTACCTTTCAATCTCAGTTCCCTCCCCTGTGAACCACCATATAACTTTCTCAGACAGTTTCAACTTATGGAATAAATTATGGTACACTCACCAAGTCTGCCACCTTACCTGTTTCTATATATAAAGTTTTATTGATACAGAGCCATGCCCATTTGCTTGCATCTTCCGGAGGTTGCTTTTCTGCCACAAGGACAAAGTTAAATAACTGTAAGAGAGACCAGGTGCAGGCAAAGCCTAAAATATTTATTATTTGACCACAAGAGAAATACCTCTAGATATATAATTCCTATGCATCTGTATGTATGTATGTATGTATATATATATGTATAAATATAAATATAAATATAAATACATATATACACACACGCATCTGTAATACACTTATTAAGTCTTCATCATGAACTTTCCACATTGTAAAAAGTCAATATATGGTGGCTGTTAAAAGTATCTATTATTGTCATTTCAGTAAATTTACTTACCTGTTTGAAAATCAGTTATGAAGAGGGCAACAAATGAAACAGTATTAAATTTCTCATAACAGTATGTGAGTTAAAATATTTCTCTTTGAAAATACTTTATAAACTATTTTTCCCTACCATTTAATCAGATTTGATAGTGAGGACATGTGTCACAGCACTTTTGCAAGAATGTTAGGTCCTGGCCGGTTAAAGACTAGTATCAACTGGAGTGGTGGAAACAGAAGGAATCTCACTCTAAAGGCAAAATGTCTAAGACTGGGGTGTCAGCATTCACTCTGTCTCCAAAGGTTCAAGGCTGAGGGCCTTGGCTCTACTTGGCTTATGGATGCCTTACTCTATTCCCTGACCTGTAGTTGCATTGCCTTCTTCCTGCATCTGTCTCCGGGGTATCTGGATCCTAAGTCGAAGGGTACTGTTCACTGTTTAGAGCTCATTCTGTCCACATGATCTATTAGCTTGTTGTACCTACAAAGCCCCTTTATGCAAATAAATTCACATCCACAAATTACAGGAATTCAGATTTCAACATGGCCTTCTAGGTAATACTATTCAATCTATATCCCGAGGAACTGCTGTTTGGGTAATGACTCTCTTTGTTTTTTTTTTTTTTTTTTTTGTTTTTTTTTTTTTTTTTTTTTTTTGACTACACATGGGATCAAAACAAATGATTAAACCAAGCATTTCAGTCAGACAGTCCAATAACAAACTAAAAATAAAACTGGTCAAAATGTTGTTAGCCACACGTATTTCTAAGAGCGTCTGTGTTTACTTGACTGGAAGGTGAAGGTGAAAATACAAATGAGAAGCCATGAAATACAATGTGATTTTAGACATATGGATAGAAAGAGGTGTTCAGAGCAAGGACCCTAATCCACACCCCTGGGCCACTCCCCCACAGCTGTGTCAGTTTCTGACAGAGACACATGTGCAAACAGAGGAGAGAAAGACACATTCAAACACATGCCAAGGGAGGAATACTGTGTGCTGGATTCAATAGCATCTGAATACTGTGCATAGGGAAAGGCACAGTGAAGCAAGAGGGGATGAATTCACATATAAAATAACACATAAAGGCCTGTGTTGGGATGTAGAGAACTTGTAAAAACTTGTGGTGGTGGGTTCTGCTACACTGTTCCTGTTTTCATTTGTTCTTCCAGGCTTTCTATAGTCTCTTATCTCTTCTTCCTCTTTCTTCTCTCTCTTCCTCCAGCACACATTTGGAATATTTCCTTTATCAATTTGAGTCTTGTTTTGTTATTGACTGTCATTTATCGACCAATTCCTATTTACTAAATATAATTTCTGAATGCCATTTTTATTGATGTTCAATATTCTTCTCCATGATAGCTCCATCAATCACTGTAGTTAAAATTCATTTAAACTAAATGCTGAAATTTATCCTAAAAGGTGATATTCCATATATTAGACAGTTTGAGATGCCAAGGGTAAAGCCAAATGGGTTGAAGCATCCTTATTGGTCAATAGGAAAAAAAAAAAAAACTAAGAGTAGATGCTTCCTAAAAGGGACATGGGTTGGCTGCTAGAAGAGAAATCTCTTGTCCTGTACATGCTCTTGTGTTTTCTCTATAAGTTCCTACTTGGGGTAAAAGTTGGCATATGTAGGCACAAGGTTTTTGTTTGTCTCTGGAATGTTCTGTTTGCATCAGAGTCATTGGGAGTTCCTTCTGAAGGCCCCGCCATGTACATGTAAATAAGTTAAGTGATTCTAGGATTTAAAAAAAAAAAAGTCTTTTCTCAAAGCCTGGTTTTAAAAGCTGTGTTATCGAAAGGCGTTGTAAGGATCAAGCTAATCCAGAGCTGAGTCTGTGAATGGAAAACTGCCGTCAACAAAAACATCTTACCAGATGTGGTCTCAAAGGTCTAATTGGCTTTTAGTATCGATTTATGAGCCAGGCAGCATCCACTTAACAAACTGGAAAGGTGCTTGCTCTGCTGGGAGAATGCTCAGTGTTTGTAAGGCAGCCTCAGCTGGTCCAGTGAAACAGCATTACACGAAACTGGTGCTGGTCATTATCAGGTTATGTTCCTTCTGTAGCTGGCAGCTGAGAGTCCCTCCCTGTGATGTTGGCTCAGGTTAACTCAGCCCCCTTTTGCTATGTTCTCGTGAATACAATGGTTGCTTGGTTTCCTTTTAAACCACCCCATTTGGGACTTAGCTATCGCCTGTCTCTGACTATCAGGCCAGATTGTGTACATCAACTTGTGAAGTTTAGCAATGGGACTCCTCAGCATGAATGACTGCATCTGGGGCCAGATACTTTGCTTAACTCTCTTGACATCTTTCATAGGAATTGTGGCTTAAATGACTGATGCATGGCTATATTTTAGCACATCTTGATTAATCTAGATTTTGAGATATAGATAGATAGGCAGACAGACAGATAGATAGATGGATAGAGAGAGAGAGTTTGGATAGTACCCAGCACTGTTGGGATGGATGGGTACTCATCGTGTTCTTTTATAAGATTATACCCATTATTTCAACCCCAAGTTGACTTACATAATAGAAACATTGTGAGTTTATTTACCTATGCTCACAACTACAAGGCCCATTATGTTTCATGTTCTCCCTTTCTTTCCCACTTACCAAATCAGGTTGTGGTTTGAAAGGCCAAGGTTTGCAGGGACGAGAGGCCACACTTCTCAGCCCATAAAGAGAATGGTAGTAAGACATTGGCCTTCTGAATGTCCCAAAAGCTAGAGAAATAAACAGTCCTTGGTTTCCTCAGCAGGGCCATGGGAAGCTGCTTTCTGGTGGAAGCCAAGTGACAGCCTACTAGAGAGTGAACCACCTGTTCAGCTAGAGGATTTTATAACTGGGTATTTGTCAGTCTCCATGGCAAAATGCCAGGAGAACACTGGGTACCTTGCCAGATCCTAACTATAGTATCAGCAGCAATAAATAACAAATATAGTTTTCTGAGAGCAGATTTTGGGGGAAGGAACCCTCACAAAGAACCTGAAGCCCACCCCCCATTGTAACTTTAGGGCAAGACAATGAGGGACAGCCTGGGTCCTTATAAAAAGCTGAGGACAGGAGGTCAAGTGTCAAATTTTTAGAAACACAGCTTGGGAACACAGTCATTTTGTCTCATGCTAGGGAGCACAGGTTTTTTTTTTCCTTTTATTGAAAATATGCTTTTCCTCACATAACATATTCTGATTATAATCCCCTCTCCCTCTACTCCTCCCAGTTCCTCCATGCTCCCCATCCCATCCAGGCCCTTTTCTATCTCTCATTAAAAAGTAAACAGGCTTCTAAAGGGTAATAATAAAATAAAAAACGATAACTAACACATCCGAATTGGGCAAAACAGACAGAAGAAGGCACGAGAAGCAGATGTGCACTTGATTGTACACTCGGAAGGCCTAGAAACACTGAATTGGAAGGCGTAATATATACAGGAAAGACCTTTATAGTAAAAAGAGAGAAGAAAACTATATCAAACACAAATTAAAAATAACAAGATAAAATTTAAAAAAAAATAAATGAATAAAAGGAAAAGCCCTGATATAACATTATGAGACAAGGAACCTCCAACGATGCCATTGAGTTCGTGTTTTCTGTTGACCATCTACTGCTGGGAATGCAGTCTACCCTTAAGAGTAGTTTGTTTCCCCAGAGTGAGATTCCCTTGGAGGAAACTAAATATTCATTTGCAAGTGGCTATCAACTAGAGATAGCTTCTGAGTTGGGAATGGGGGCATGCATCCACTTCTCCATTCAGCTCTAGAACCCCACTGCTACAGACCATCCAGGCCCTGTGCGTACTGCTTCAGTCTCGGTGAGTTCCTATGTGCGTCAGTCTTTTGAGTTAGAGAGTCTTGCTTTCTAGGGCCTTGTTTTCTGTCCCCTAGCCCTTGTGGTTTTGAGACTCTTTTGCACATCCTCTTCTGTGAAGTTCCTTGAGTCCTGAAGAGAGAGATTTGATGGAGACATTTTTGATGTTTTTTTAATTTAATTTATTAATTTGTTTTCCATCCTGACTGCAGTTTCTTCTCCTACCTCTCCTCTCATTCCCTCCCCCAATCTTCAGTCCATCCCCCTCCCCAATCCATGTCTCCTCTGTTTTGGTTGACAAAGGGGCAGGCCTCTCATGGGTATCAGCAAAGCATAGCATATCGAGTTGTGATAAGCAAGCACCTTGCCTTATCTTTAGACTGGGCAAGGCAATGGAGTATGAGGAATAGGTCCCCAAGAGCCAGCCAAAGTGTTAGGGACAGCCCCTGTCCCCCAAAATAGACCTAGCTACACAACATATATGCAGAGGGCTTAGGTCAGTCCCATGCAGGTTGTTGGTTCAGAGTAGGAGTCCCTATGAACCAGGTTAGTTATTCCTGTGGATTTTCTTGTGATGTCCTTGATTCCTCTGGCTCCTATAATCCTTCCTCCCTCTCTCCAGCAGGATTCCCTGAGCTTGGCCTAAGGTTTGGCTGTAGGTCTCTGACTCTGTTTCCATCAGTTACTGGATGAAGACTCTCTGATAACAGTTGGGATAGTTACTAATCAATCACAGGACATAGTCAGTGCAGGCTACATATTCACTATTGCTAGGAGCCTTAGCTAGGGTCATTCTTGTAGATTTATGGGCATGTCCCTTGTTTCAAGTTTTTAACTGACCACAAAAAGCACCCCCTTTCCAGTCATCTCTTTCAGTACTCTCCCCCTCAACCCACCCCCAACCCAATCCCTCAGGTTCCCATCTTCACCCTACCCCAGTCTACCCAGGAGATCCATGTATCCCTCCTTGGGCCCTAGTCTCTCTGGGTCTGTGCACTGTAGCATGGTTATCTTTTACTTTATAGCTAATATCCACTTATGAGTGAGTACATAGCATGTTTGTCTTTCTGGGTCTGGGTTACCTCATTCAGCATAATTTTCATCCACTTGCTTTCAAATTTCCTGATGTCATTGTTTTTTAACAGCTGAGTAATACTTCATCATGTAAATGTACCACATTTTATTTATCCATTCTTTGGTTGAGGGGCATCTAGGTTGTTTCCAGGTTCTGGTATTATGAATAATGCTGCTATGAACATAGTTGAGCAAATACCCTTGTGATATGATTCAGCATCATTTGGGTATATGCCCAAGAGTGTTATAATTGGGTCTTCAGGTAGATTGATTCACAATTTTCTAAGAAACTGCCATATTGATTTCTAAAGTGACTGTACAAGTTTGCACAGCCACCCACAATGGAGGAGTGTTCCCTTGTTCCACATCCTCTTGAGCATAAGCTGTCATTTGTGCTTTTGATTTTAGCCATTCTGACAGGTGTAAGATGGAATCTCAGAGTCATTTCAATTGTATTTCCCTGATGGCTTAGGATGTTGAACATTTGTTTTTTTGGTTTTTTTTTTTTTTTTTTTTTTTTTTTTTTTTTTTTTGTTTTTTTTTTTTTTTGTTTTTCGAGACAGGGTTTCTCTGTGTAGTTTTGCGCCTTTCCTGGAACTCACTTGGTAGCCCAGGCTGGCCTCGAACTCACAGAGATCCGCCTGCCTCTGCCTCCCAAGTGCTGGGATTAAAGGCGTGTGCCACCACCGCCCGGCGAACATTTGTTTTTAAGTGTTTCTTTGCCATTTGAGATTCTTCTGTTGATAATTCTGTTTGGGTCTGTACCCCATTTTTAAATTGGATTACTTGGATTTTTGATGTCTAGTTTCTTGAGTTCTTTATACATCTTGGAGATCATCCCTCTGTCAGAGGTGGGGTTGGTGAAGATCCTTTCCCATTCTGTAGTCTGCCATTTTATCCTATTGATATGTCCTTTACCTTACAGAAGCTTTTCATTTTCATGGGGTCCCATTTATTAATTTTCCATCCTAGTGTCTGTACTACTGGCGTTCTATTCAGGAAGTTTTCTCCTGTGCCTATGGGAGACATCACTTTTAGGGCTGAATGTTCCAAATTCTGTTATTCTCTGTATAATATCTGGCAGTGAGTCCATGTATTTGTTCCTTTCTGTTTCAGGAGGATATTTCTCTGTTCATGGCTGGGCAGGGCACTGATGTGTGATTACATTAGAATGTCGTTAGGAGTCTTTTTATTGCTCTCTCTCTCTCTCTCTCTCTCTCTCTCTCTCTCTCTCTCTCTCTCTCTCTTATATATATAAAACAGTAGTATTTGGTTTTATCTTAGGTCTTTGGGCTATCTAGTCTCTGGTTCTTGGTCACCCAAGCAGTGCTGAGTATGGGTTCCATCTCATGAACTGGGCTTTCAGTAACATCAGATACTGATTGGTCACTCCCACAAGCTTGGTGGCTGGTAGAATTTTGAGCTAAAACCATTGGCCCTAGACATTTTTTGGCTGAGAGTTTTAATGACTGCTTATATTTCACCAGGAGTTAAAGGTCTGTCTAAATTGCTCATCTGATCTTAATTTACCTTTTGTAAATGGTAAATGTTGGGAAAATTATCCATTTCTTTTAGATTTTCCAAAACAGTAGTATATAGGTTTTTAAAGTATGTCTTGATGTTATGCCCCCATTTTCATTTCTAATTTTAATAATTTGGATATTGTCTCTCCACCTTTCAGTTATTTTGTATAAGAGTTTGTCAGTCTTATTGCTGTCTTCAAAGAACCAACACTTTGTCCCATTGATTCTTTATATATTTTTTTTCAATTGTATTGATTTCAGCCCAGAGTTTGATTATTGCTTGCTGTCTACTCCTTTTGGGTGTGATTTCTTCTCTGTGTTCTAGAGCTTTCAGGTATGTTGTTGCATTGCTAGTATGAGGTCTCACCAGTTCTTTCATATAGGCACTTAGTGATGTGAGCTTGCCCCCTAGAACAGCCTTCACCGTGTCCCTTATATTTGGATATGTTGTATATTCATTTACTTTTCAGTTCTAGAGAGTCTTTAATTTCTTTCTTAACTTCTGTCTTGACCCACTTTTCATCTGTTAGTGAGAGGTTCCATTTCCATAGTTTGTAAGATTTCTGTTGTTGATACCCAGTTTTAATCCATGGTGGCCAGATTGGATACAGGGTGTTATTTCAATTTTCTTGTATGTGATGAGACTTGCTCTGTAAAGGACCATAATTTTAATCTTTAATTTTTTTCTTAAAGAAGAAACCACATTAAAATCCTTTCAGAGCAAAAATGACAAACAAATACAAGCAAGGTTATATATGATTGTAGCTCTGTATGATATTAAAAATGTTAGCCCCTAACCTGACAATGCCATGTGTACCTAAAGAGAGATTCATCATTCCAAGAAGTGTGAGCTAATGACAGTTAAAATCCTCTGGGCCCATTGTAATTAGAAATATGTCAGAGTTAATTTAATGACCTTTATATGAATTAATTCTTTACCCATTAATTCCTCAACTTCTAGTAACACTGAATTTTATATTACTTCTCTGATTGTTGGAAAAAAAAAGATCATCTTTTCTATCTTGACTTTTTCAGATTGTTGTCCACTTTTTACTTATTAAAATGTATAGTACATAAAGTTTAAATATTTTGATATTTTAAATTTTCTCTTCTTACTGAGTTTTCATGTAAAACTTTGTGTTTTTCACTCCAGCAGAAGAAGTAACAGACTTAAAATGTGTCATAACCATTTGTTATTTCACAGTACCATATATGGACTAGTCTCCCAAAGAGCTACCCATAACAAATGTCACTTTATGCTTTAACCTTCCAGAGAGAATCTCTGTTTCACATTGAAATGTTGTCTCTCTCCTTCCTGTCTTCTCATTCTCAATGGTTATGCATTGCTCACTCCAACCTGCACTGTTTCAAAGCAGTAAATAGGAGGCATGCACGTACCGTTCAAGAAAAAGCCACTGTTGTTCTCATGAAACATCCCTGCCTAATATTTTTTCTGACCACATGCAGAACTCCACAGGGAATACCTCTGATGAAGCAGAAATGTTATGATATGGTTTCATGTGTGAGGGGAGAGAGACAAATAGATAGATGAGGGAATCTAAAAGTAAGGTGTCTCAAAAAAAGAACTGGAACCATGATGTATCCACTGTGTTTGTGTTTGTGTGTGTGTGGTGTGAGTGTGTGTGTGTGTGTGTGTGTGTTTCAGAGTAGATCATGAAATTGTGGCTTAGCAAGTCTGAAGCCTATAGGGATGCTCACAGTATAGAAACTCAGGAAGGCAATGGTTCCATGCTTTCTAATGATTTCTTCTTCCCCAGAACACACACAAGCACTCTCTCTCTCTCTCTCTCTCTCTCTCTCTCTCTCTCTCTCTCTCTCTTCTCTCTCTCTCTCTCTCTCTCTCACCAGGTAGCACCTCTATTACTGAGATCATCTTTTCTGAGCCACACTGATGTTCAGGTTTCATTATGTGACTGTGAGCTGTGGCCTAGAACAGGTGACACGGAGAACAGCCTTCCATACAAAGGACACCAAGATTCACACGCAGGCACAGTTGAAGAGCAGGAGAGAGATGCAACAGTCCCACATAGCTAGAGGTTGTAGAAGAAATCAGATGTTAAAATAAAATTGTAGGCATTATATACAACTTTTCTATAGATGGAAGTTTCCCTGTGTCCCACCCAGTCCACAGCAGCTTATAAAATAATCACACAGAGGCTTAATATTAATTACAATGGCTTGGTCTATGGCTCAGGCTTATTGCTAACTAGCTCTGATGTCTTAGATGAACCCATTTCTGTTCATCTATGTATTGCCATGTTTCCATGGTGTTACCAGTCTGTTGGCATGCTGCTCCTTTGGCAGCTTCTGCCCTGACTCCACCTTTCTTCTCGCTGTATCTTTGCTTAGATTTCCCACCTGGCTAAAACTTGTCTTGCCATAGGCCAGAGCAGCCTCTTTATTAACCAATGGTAGCAGCACATATCCACAGCAAACAGAAAGACCATCCCACAGCACTTCCCCTTTTCTGTCTAATCAAAAATGAAGGATTTCACTTTAACATACTAAAATTACATATAACAAAACAGTTATCAAGCAAGAAATTGCAGTTACAATATCTAGTATATTTGTGTTTGGCAAAATTAAAGAAAATATTCTATTATCTATCCTACCACATTTACACCTATTTACATATTTACACATGTGCATTTACAAGCTTGTGTTCATGTGTGAGAGACAATGTATGGTTTTTGTCTTTCTGAGTTTGGGTCACCTCGTTTAATAGTCTACTTTCCAGATACATCCACTGCCGTAACCTCATTTTCCTTCATAGCTGCCATAAGAAGCTTCTTTAATGAAGGATGGAGCTGAACTTATCTGTGATAGAAGAAGAATAAGTGTTTAGAACATGATTAGGAGTGACACCTGTTTAGGAAATTGGCAATAGTAAGTGTTCCTCTAGGGTCCATGACCTCACCAGCCATGGGTAGTTGGCTGTGTTTATGGTAGCAGGCATGAATTATTTCCTATTGAATGGAACCTGGATGTCTTTTTCCTTCTCAGCTTGAGCCAACTCTACCAGGCAAATGCTTGTGGAGAGTAATTGCAGTGCTGATGAGTAAATGTCATGAAGGATTTGGAGGTTGCTAGAAGGAAGCCACTGTGCTTCTGGGGAGAGCAAAAAAGAGAGGCTGAGCCAGCTTTGCTAAGTGCTTTCAGCCTGGCCAGGTTTGCACCCTTGATTCTAGCCGCATGTCTGTGGTCTTCTTGGCCCATGGAAAACATTGTCACAATTGCAGTACTGCCAGGCTCCCTAATAAGAAGGGTTTTATGCTATTCTCAAGTCTGGGTTTGTTGGAGGAAATACATCAAGGCTAAGGTACCAGTCTGGCTTCAGGCAACTGTCTTCATGAATGCCACACTAAAAGAGTCTGACTTTCAGACGGATCTAAATTTGATTGAGACACCATAGCATTTGAGGAGCATTATTTACCCCAGGATTATGACATTGGAAAATGCTACAGCAACTCACCCCTCATGGAAGATGGCCTGATTGGGTGATAAGAGGATGAAAACAATGTTAAAATACTCAGGACTCTTGAGTGTCTTCCCTTACAAATATGTGTGCATACTACAGAGTTCCCTGGAAGGAGACAGCATAGAATAGTCACATACTCATTCACTGAATTATATATGTTGAGTACTGGGAAGACCCATCAGCCATTAGGCTGCTATTGGGGTGGCTGATGAACTCTGGAAATCTCCCTGTGCCTACAGCCTCCTCATGTTTTGTTTCTGCCACATGGCTAGTCATGCACTTAGAATGCTTGAACCAAATGTAACAAGAGGTCATTATTGTCTATCTTTTCTGATGTTTCTTCTGTACACACAGTTCTGGTTCCAAACTCACTGAACTCTAGTCCAAAAAAAAACCTTTTTCTGCCATTGGCAATACTACCATCAAGAGTAAGTAATTAATGGAGATTGTATGGAGTGACTGGAGGTGATGAGTGTGTTGGGCCTTTCTCTTGATACTTCATGCTTGTGTTTCTCAACCAGGTATGACAACCTAGCCTCCCCACAAAGTATTTTGTAATAGCTGCAAACATTTTTATCTGGCATAGTAAAAGGGGATTATATGCTATTGATTCCTAATTAATAGATGCCAAGGATACTGCTTAGCATGTTACAGTATGGCAGCCTCTTATTTCTAACCATGAAATATCTGATCCAAACTTGAAGTGCTAAGTCTAAGAAACCCTGTCTTACACAATGCCACTCATCATAGTTGCCAAAAGCCACTTGCTTCTGGGGACGGGCAGTGACCTTTTGATATTCACTAGTCTTCATTGGCATTCTGTGTTTGGTGGATGTTTGGGGTCCCAAAGGCAGGATAAAGGAGACAGTGAGCAGCTGTTCAGTCATCACATAAGACTCTGCAGTTATCATCAGTCATCCCATTGTTTTTATCTACTGTGAATTAGTTCCATTTGCCCATCAGGCCCTTTCTCTATCAGAGACCACATGTTGGACTTTGAAAACATAAAGGCTGAGTTCTGAGAATGTGCAGAGGAGTTAAAATTGGCATGAGTCCTGTTCACAGGACATTACCCACCTAAGTGAGAAAACATCGCTACATGATTACACAGCAAGCTTCACATTTCAATGATGTAAGAGCTATGACTGCTGTTCCACTGCCACAGGAGAGGCCAGGCAAGCTCCCACGATGTCGAGAACCAAGCGGTGTTTTCCTCAGAGTAACCCTGACTCACAGGTGGCATTTTAATCCTGTCAGCTCATCGTATGGATAGGAATAGTAAAGAACTCTTACAGTGCTGGCAGGCCTAGGGTGGTGGTGGATAGGCGAGTTGAACAAAGTTGGTGACAGTGTAGAGAGTATCTGTAGAGGGTGACACACAGTTGGGTCTGGGCTCATGACATTTACAGGAGACAAACAGACCCTCAGTGTAGCTGAGGGAAGAGGTAGAAGGAGAAGCTGTCTTGTAGGAAAGCCCTGGGGTGACAGGGCACAAGTCAGGGCTGCTGGAAGGTCAGTGGAACAATAGAGCTCATCTCTAGAAGCCTGCAGTGGCCAGGGTATGTATGCAGGCTCAGTGAAAGGGGATACATCCTGAAATAAAGAGCTCTTTAGAAAAGTATTCAAATTTCCAAAGCAATAAGGCCTTGGGAATATTATAGAAAATGAGTTTATAGTCTTTTGATTGTGTGTTAGAAGTTACAAACCATTCTTTTATTCCCAGTAATTATTCAGCAGTTACTGAAGTAATAGTCCTTTGAACTGTGTGTTCCTCTGGCATAATCCTGCCCTCTCATCTTTGACATGTCCGTTTATGGTGATAACAATGTCGTGGGTTTTGCATTTCAAAGAAAAAAGAGAAAACAGATGTGGTTGAATTTTGCTTTATGTAACAGCATCCCAAGTTTTAATTCTAAGATAGTACTTTTTTTTATTTTTGCAAATAAAAAATAATAACTGAAACTTTGCTACCTACTAAATGAACAGAAGACATTCTAGGATCCCAGCATGTACCGGTGTCACACATTTTCCAACTTGAAGTTCTGGTTGGCTTCTCTGTGAAACCGTTGTATTGTGTCTGATCTCTGAGAATGATGCCTAGAAATAGCTGGGGGATGCAGCTGTCACAGCAAGTGGATGTAAAATCAGAAGAGCTATCCCTTTCTAGCCCAAAGTAAGGACGACGACAGCCAGGTTAATAAAAGAGAAGCAGAATAGTTACTTCGTGATCTTTCTGTATGACTCAGGAGGCTTCAGACTGAAGGTACAGAAAGATACAAACTACCTACCTATTCTTGGGTTCAGTGAACAGGAGCAGCCATGAACATTCATGATGAGACAATAGAAATGTGCACTGATGGTGATGGACTGAGTAGGAAACCCAGGAAGGCCTGCTCAGATTCTTTCTGCCTCTCTGTTCAGTACTCTGCCCTCATAGGTATGAGGCAGGACTCCTGAAATGGAGTCCTATGACTTACTATCAAGCAAGGTGGGACAGAGAATTTCTGTATCAGTAGCTTCTGTACAGAAAGATGAGGCCCGGTTAGACAAATGTATATTTTGCTTTACAGCTAGCATATTAGTTGTTTTTCTTATTGATAGAGCACATTGTTAGCTCACAGTTTAAGAGGATACAGTCCGTCGTGATGGAGAAGGTGTAGCAGTGGGAAACACTAGGTAGCTGGAAACATTGCATCCACAATCAGGAAGCAGCGATGAATACAGGTGCTCTACTCACATTTATTTTATTCAATCTATGTGGTGGTACTGCCATACTGAGAGAAGGTCTTCCTTCCTCAGATACGCCTGTCTGGAAACTCATAGATGCTCACAGAGGTAGATCTCCTAGGTGATTGTAGAGCCTATCAGGATGATAGTCAAGACTAACCATCATCACAGCTTGCTTTGTTGAAAAGGCACTCATGGGTTCCACAGCCTGCTGTGGAGTAGGATGTGGTGGTTTGATATGGCCCCCAAAGGGAGTGACACTATTAGGAGGTGTGGCTTTGTTGTAGTGGGTGTGGCCTTGTTGGAGGAAGTGTGTCTCTGTGGAGATGGACTTTGAGGTCTCATATATGCTCAAGCCAGCCATGCCCAGTGTGACACTGACCACTCCCTGTAGGACTCTCAGCTACTTCTCTAGCACCATGTCTGTCTGCACACTACCATGTTCCACCATGATTATAATGAATTGAACCTCTGAACTGTAAACAAGCCACCTCACTTAAATGTTTTTCCTTTATAAGAGTTGCCATGGTCACTCACAGCAATAGAAACCTTAACTAAGACAAGGGAGTTCCAGTTCTTGTGCTTCCTTTGGGGAAGTTAAGGGATGTTACAAGAGGGCAAGAGAAGATGAGAGAGAAATTTGGCTTCCAAGGCCACAGTTGTAGAATATTATTTTAAGATGTGTTATGTTTATTTATGCTGTGGAACATTTGTTTAATGATGCAAAGATGTGTTGCATTCTTTTATGTTGCATTTGTTTAACTCTGTGAAGCTGGGCTACTTTTCCTGTCAATACCCAATGATCTAATAAACAGCTGAACAGCCAATAGCAAGGCATGAGAAAGGATACATGGGGCTGGCGGGCAGAGAGAATAAATAGAAGGAGAAATCTGGGAGGAAAAGAAGAAAGCAAGAAGACAAGGAGAGGATGATGCTAGGGGCCAACCACCCAGCCAGCCATAGAGTAAGAGAGAGTGAAAGTGAGACATACAGAAGTAAGAAAAGGAAAAGCCCAGGGACAAAAGGTAGATGGGATAATTTGAAGTTAAGAAAAGCTGTCAAGAAACAAGCCAAGCTAAGGCCAGGCATTTATAATTAAGAATAGGCCTCTGTGTGTAGTTTATTTGGGAGCTAGATGGAAGCCCCACAAAAGAGTAATGAGCAAAGGAGAAAAACAAACAACAAGCCACCAGTGAGTCCTCATTCTGGGATATCATCCCCTGAACCCTCACAGAACATATATGTGACAAGCCCTCACTAAAATGCACATGCACAGACAAATATCTTGAAGTAAGATTTGGTATTCCCCCACCCTTTGTCTTCTTAATGCAAATCTGTCTCCCTTTGATTTAACTGCAAAGGAAGTATTAACTTACACAATGAACAGTAAACTTGAAATCTCAAATATTCAAAGACTTAAACATAAATAGGTCAAGGGATATTTAGAAAAAAGTTATGGATGATGCATGGATGACAGATGGAGAGCAGAGAGCCTCTTAAAATGTCCCAGTAACTGCTTAGCTGGCATGCTTGGAATTTAAATTGTGAGTATATTGCCAGCAAGATAGCTCAGTAGGTAAAGGCTGCTGAGGATGATGACCTGAGTTCAATCCCTTAGGGTTTATGTTCTAGGCTGTCAAAGTGTACATGATATTTTAATCAACCACAAGTAATTTCCTATGAAAATAAGAGCCACAATTGACTCTCCTTTCTCAGAAAAATATAGAATTTTTCCTTTCTCTGGCAATTTTTACCATCAGGGTGTTGAATGAATTTGAGGGCTCTTTGAACGCTAGGCTGAAGTACACCTTTCCTCTATCCTAGTGAAACAAAACTCTTTTTCCTTTGGCCTCTCAGCTCAGTCTGCACCTCTGATATCTAACAAATGGAGTCAAAACACTTTTCAAAGGACAACAGGGAATTAAGTGATATTCAAGTCTCTTCTGTGTCACAGGAGCAAGATTCTCTGACTTTCTTAGGATTAACTTGTGTCGCCATAGATGTGGAACAATGCAGTTTCCTTTATCAGGTTTGATACCCTTCCCTGTCGTGGGGTTGGCTGTGTGCATGGAGCAGAGGGAATGAGTCTAGTGAAGGCTGAATGGGGACCCTTGAACTTTTTCAACTCTGGGCAAGTCACTCAAGTTCCCTGGTGTTCAAGCTCTTCCTCTGGCAACAGAAACAGCCAAAGCCATCAACTCACAACACTTTAGGGAAGATTAGTGAGTTGACGCCTAACATTTATTGAGCAGCTACATTAAAATAAGGGAGATTTGTATCTTTTTCAATTCAGTTAAGGCTTTAGCTTGTTAGATTTGAAGACTGGGCAGCCATCATTCTCTAAATGTCCACTCTATTTTTCTAATCATCCTAATAGATTTTAATAAAAAAATTCTAGGGCAAAAGTAACATTACAGGAGGTAAGTAAGTGAGTATTGAGACTGTGGAAAGTTATGTGCTTTATATTACATCATGCTTAAAGAAAATGTGAGCTTTAAATCTCAGCCAGCAGTCCTGATTGCCTCTTTTTTTGAAAACTTTAAATATGAAAATACTAATATTGGTAGAATAATGCAAATAATGAAGAAGTATTTTACCTGGAGGACTGGACTAACTGGACTAATAAGTAGCGCAGTTCTCTAGAGATAGGTATGTAGACAGTCCATTTTATTGGACTACCATGGTGATTCATTAAATGGATAGCAGGTGACTAACAAATGCCAGAGAAATGAAGAATGTAAATTAGGAAGGAATCTGGAGAGGTAGACTCTCTGTGGTATTGAGGCCAGATCATGAACAAGAAGCAAATAAGCTGTGCAGCATTGGTGGAGAGGACCCATCTTTCCATGTTCCGTCACCTGACCCTGGCCTCCTGAGAAAGCATAGAAGCCAGTAACATAAAATGTCACCATATGTGTGCCTAATATATTATTTTAATTACAGAACTAGATCTAAAATTACAGTATGCTTGGTGTCTGTACTAAATCCAATAATTTCTTTTTCTGATCCTAATGGAATTTTCCAAGGGGTACAAATTTATTCTTGTACCTAACTTATAAAGAAGGCTTAATGAGATGGTGAGACTCTTGGTTGCAACCACAGGCACAATAATCACCTGATTATGGGCTTCAGGAAAATTGCTGGATGACCCTGAACCACAGTGGCTGCATCTGTGTGGGAAAATTAGTGTGCCATCTGATGGGAATGGGATGCACATTAATGGGCGAGGCATAAATGAAGTTCCCAGCTACACAGAACATGCCAGATACCCGTTACTTCTTACTAAGCTGATTCCTGTCTGTGTGGAATGAAGGAATGTCAGTACTTACTGGAACGTGATGCAGCATCCTGCAGATAATATATCCAGTAATTAGGTAGCAGTCATCTCTAAGGTGGACGACACAGAAGTATCTATTTCGAATTTCTTATCACCCCCACGCAGTCAAATCCAAGACAAATTGCTTGTTACATTGACCCCAGAGCAGAGCTCACTCATCACTGAATTTGTTTGCTTTCTCTGGCTCTCAGCTCTCTCGTGTGATTTCTCCTTCTGCAATCTAAGTTCATCGCAGTCCAACAAAGGCTCTGGAGAAAGGGCAAAGAATGAGCAGGAAGGAAGGCCCTTAAGATCAAATATAAGATTGAAGATGTTAGACCAATTTCATCCTGTGAAGAGCATGTTGTATGTAATAAAAGAAGTGTTTTCACTGGGAGCTGCTGCTGAAGTGGTGCTTTGGTCGTGAGCGTTGTTTGGTTCATGTACTATCCTGTTACCAGGGGTCTCTCTCTGGACCTGGCCTTTCTAGGTTCTTGGCTTCTGATTCAAAGAGTTAGAAAAGTGCACATAAATCCAAACAACAGGAAGTTTTATTTAAGGAGACAGCACAGTACACACTGCAAAGGAGCATCAGACTAGAGTGTCAGGAGCAGCGAGTTACTGTTTGGGGCTTCCTTTCTGAGTGGCAAGAGAAGGTACTGATTGCTACAGTAGGTGGTTTTCTGGTTTGGTTGACAGGTTTGAATCATGGAAGCTTTTCCTAACTGTACACTTTCTTTCCCCTGGTACATCTGACTTTAATCATATGCATGACCAGTCATACATAGCCAAAAATTCACTCACAGGACAAAGGTTGTCTTACTGTTATATAAACCCCAAACCAGTTCAAGCTGAAATGGCCCCCTCCCACTAGTTCCTAGATATTACCCGGACACGGTCAAAGGGAAGCATGGAGTTATTAAGTTAGCTTCTTGCGTGATTTGGTGTGGTGTGCAACGCTATGTAGGTGAGGGTCCCAAGCTGCTAGCTGCATTCCTAGGAAATGGGTGTAGGTTCTACAGAGCCCTTAGTTCCCAAGCTTTTTCTACACCCACTGCCCAGTACCCCAAAGAAAAAGGAAGAGGGAGGAGGGAGAGGGGGAATGGTGCAGACAACACCTTAAAATGATCTTCTTAGCCCCAGTGGTGTACTCATTAAGAAATGCTATAATTTATGTCCTTCATCATGAATAGCATATTTCCAAACCTATTCAGAAGAAAATTCTTAGAAATGAATGAAAATCTATTTTTTCTCAAAGAACAAATATTTACATTCAGCTGACTTATCTGGTGTGTCATTTAATTGAAATTCTAAAATTAAACTTTACAAGACTGACTTCCATTCATATGCAAATGATCTCCCCTTCCTCCAACAATTGCTCATTATGCTAAAGTTTTTCACTATGATTTAAGTAACAGCTATTATAAGGACCTTTCCCTTATCCTTGTTCCCAAACTGCTCCACAGTGCTGAGTTTGCTCAAGGACACACAGAAAATTCAAAGGGACGGTGGGTTATTTTCAATATTTTGAGAAAACATAACAATGCCAAGTATGCAGTAAAGCTCAGATGAACTTAGTACAATTTCAGGTGTTCATTATGACTCACTTTTGTTTTCTTTCTTTTCTTTTCTTTTTCTTTTTTTTTTTTTTCAAGACAGGGTTTCTCTGTGTAGCTTTGGAGCCTGTCCTGGCTCTCATTCTGTAGACCAGGCTGGCCTGGAACTCACAGAGAGTACTGGGATTAAAGGCAGGCACCACCACCACCCAGCACGTTTCCTTTATTTTCTAATCAAGTTTTCCATTGCTTTGCAACATGGAATTTCAGAGGTTTCTATGATTAAAAAAGAAAAAAAAAAAAAGTCAGCTGCTGTCGGTAGAGGTGAGGAAATGAAGAAATAGAACCCCTGCAAGGTTTGAGTTGTTTGATACCAGAAACCTTTACCTTTGCAGACCACTGACAATTCTTAAGTTGTAGGAACCAACCACTGAATAAATGAAACTGTCAGGCAGATTGGCCAGGGGCATTGTGAAGCACAGAGCCACCCAGGTCTCCCAGCCAGTGGTCACATTTAGGAGCTTGCTTAGTGCCACCAGGTCAGAAGCTTCTGGAGTTTGCTGCCCTCTGTGTTCAGTCACTTCTTACTAAGGAAATGAATGGTTTCACAATTTAGCAACTAATTCAAGCCAATGTTCCTAAAGAACCACTGTTCTCACTTTTAGCAGTTTCTAATTAGTGCTTATACAGAGAGCTGAAAACTAAGCCATTCTTATGGATGATAAGCTTTCGGTCTTAATTAGTGAGAAAAATGACAGACATAATATATGAATTTGTGATTTGAATAAATAAACCTCTATTTATCTACCATTCTTCCTTTTCCCTACAGTGAAACCTCTTCTATCTCTCTGGTCACCCCCTGCCCATCTTAAGTTGTGACTCCTGTGACAACAATACCAAGAGGGGTCCCCAAACTCTTTGCAAACTTTAAGTTAATTTTTAAATTAATTAGAGTAATACTGCTAAGAGTTAGGTACATGCTGACCCTATAAAAAAACTTACCTAGGAACTTATTAACAAGGAGAAGCCTAAGTGGACACTCTGTTTTAAAATTGAATCCTATTTATTATTGTTATTGTAGTCTGACAAGAAGTTTGCATATGTATTCCAGTGCCCAGCCATGGAATCCTCTAGGATTATACTCTACAGCTCCCCACCTCCAAGCACCTCTTTGACTCTACCCATCGACTGATACCCATTGTCACTTAATTGACTCTGAAGGGTGAAAATATTTTCTGAATATAGAAAATACTTACATTTTTATAGTTAGAAAAATCCAGACATTGGATATCAATGTAAGTTAGTAGTTTTATAGTAAAATGCAATAGGATTAGATCAAATGAAATGCCATGGGATCCTTCTGCATTTGATGCCAGGAATGAGAAATAATCGTGCATGCTGGCTTGGGCACCATCATGCTTTTTTCATATTAAGAGTAAATACCAGGAAGAATCCAGGCCTTCCTTAGCTTCCATAACCAAGCTTAAATGGATGCATTTCCCTTGTTTGTTTGTTTGTTTGTTTGAGGGGTGTTGTTGTTTTGTTTTGTTTTGTCAGAAGCACTAGTAGGTATAGACCTAAGGAAGCAGGTGCCTTTCCGTTGCTTTCCCATTCTAGCAGCTAACCATGACTGATATTTGTGTCTTGGGCTAAAAAAATGTAATATATGAATCAATCTTTAGGAGTTACATGGAAGTGTCAGACTTGCTGTCTGCAACATTTCATGCTATAACAAAACCAAGTTTTTTTTTTTTTTTTACAAGAAAGGAGTTTTATACAAGCAATGTGGCTTCTCTGTAACAGTACAACTCATCCATTTCAGGTCCTTCTTTTATAAAAGTTGTAGTTTTGCTATGATGTGAAGAGGGCTTGGGATATAACGTTATCCCCCAGAATAATACTTGAGTGGGGGCAGACAACTTTAGAGTGGAAAGTTTCTAGGTGGCATTTCTCTCTTTCTTCCTGTACTGTCAAGATCTCTTCTCTGGGCAGCCCTGGCCCGGATTGTAGGGTAGGAATAGGGCCCTGGCAGCCCAGGACCAGCTTACACCATGGGCAGGTATGGGGCCGTTCGTTTGAGCATGGACACTTTTGTAGCTCACTAGCTGCAGACAGTGTGACTGTCTAACAAAAGTCCCCCTGTGGTGTCTGAGTGACGAGTGTTCCGGTGTCAGTCACAGGGTAAGTGTTGTTCCCTTCTCTCTGCTGTGTGAAGTTCCCTAAGGCACCCAAGCACAGTTGCATACATGCAGCCAGTCCAGAAGAAAACCATTCGGCCAGGGCACCAATGCAGCCAAGTCATGAGAAGCTTTCCCTGCAGCAGCATAAGACAGTCTCTGTGGCGTGGGTTCTTCATGTTAAGAGGACTGAAGCCCAACTCTGTCCAACCACAGGTGTGATCTGCTAATCTTGGTTAGATAGATTGATGTGGCACTAATGTGGTTAGAAACTTGTTTTCGAAGTTTACTGAGTACTACCGTATATGACTTATATTCACCAGAAAATTAACTCATAGGTCATAAAGAAATGTACTATCCTCTCCCTTGGATTGTATGCATTTCATATTATATAATTCTGCCTCCTCTGTTGCTGACTATAATCCAAAAGCAAGGATTAGAGGCTGAGAGAGCATGACCAAATTTTACAGTGGATCGGGTTAGATTCTCCTGAGATGTTCTTTAAAGGCAGTATTTCTCCTGGATGCTATCTTAAGTAGAGATAGCATACTTTAGAGAGCTAAAGTGTGACAATGAAAGCGAATGTATATGTCAAAAACATGTTACAAATATTTTTAAAGGGTAAACACAGTATTAGATAAGGCTACATAATGTAGTAGCCGAGGACAAACTCAGGCAGACAGACAGCCTCCAAGCCCCATGTTTGTGTTCATGGTTTACATCGGAAAGACTTCGTGACAGGTGCCGCAGAACAAACAGCTCTTCATGTACCGGAACACACAGCCCAGGGTGGAACACCAAGAGATGGTCTTACAATTAAAATGTGTCTGCCCATATCATTGTGCCTTCAAAGAGAAGCTCCAAGCTTTCATAAGTAAGATTCACCAAATGCACCACTCTGTACTGAGTACTGGCAGATTAGGTATAGTTACTTAATTTATTTTTTAAATTATTTATTTTAGTTTTTGAGCTTAGAAAATAATTATATTATCCCCCCTTCCCTTCTCTCCTTCCCACATACCCCTCCTTGCTCTCTTTCATTCATTGTTTTACATATACATATATTTGTGTACATATGTATTCTTAAATACATAAATATAACCTGTTCATTCTAAATACTGTTACTTGTATGTATATTTTCATGACTGACTACTTGGTATTGGATAACCAGTTGACGTGCTAGTTCCTGGGGTAGACTAGTTCTCCCTCTTTCAGTATTCCTTAGTTGCCTGTAGTTTCTTGTGGAGGGTTGACGCCTCATGGGCTTTCCCGTGTCCACTTTAGCATTTCTATTGTTGTCCTTGTTCAGCAGATGCTTAAGTAGTCAAGATTTACACATAGTATTTTTGGTCTACTATGTAATAGCCTTTAAAAATATGTGCATGTTCATTACATAAGTATACATATCTATAAACATATACAACATATAGTCAAGTACTAGATGTATGTATGTATGTATAACACATATATAGCAACATGTATACATGAATATGCATACATATATGAATATTGCATAAAAATATCCACACAAAACATTCTAAAGGTGACTAGGTTTTCCTCATGGAATATTTTTAATTGAATACATTTAGTAAATTAATGAGTACATAACTAGCATTTTAAGGTTCATTGACATCACAGAGGTATTCTAGTAAATGGATATCTTTTACAGCTTCATGTTTTTGTTTTTTTTTTTTAGAATATTTAGGTCTGTAATTGAAGCAGATATCTGTTGATTTTAAACTACATGTAATTAAAGAAAGTAAATAATAGCATTAATTTTTCTGGTCCTTTCATTTTATTTTTCCTTCTCAATTCTTAATAAACTGAACTCAGAGAAGGAGTCCGTGGCTGGCTAAGCTTAAATTCAAATATTTGGAATCCAAATAGTTCAGAAACACCTAGTTTTCTCATCACTTCACTGTTTGCCTCTCTGTACTTCAGCGACCACTGGGAAACAGGCTGTTTAACCTTGACCATCCTTACCTGAAGCAGTAGATACAGGGCCCAGCAGGTAGCCTCTCCTAAGCAGCAGCACCCACCAGCGCCAGACTGGATCTGAGATGGGGTCAGGGCAAGGGTGGCCACAGACACAGGGAGCAGGGTTCTTGTCAAGTGCTCACAGAGTTCCTCTTTCTTCTCTCACATGAGCCCCAACATGACAGCCTGTAGCTCTGCCTGCACCATGCAGCAGACCTCACAATTGCCTCACAGCACCCATGCTTTCCTCTGCTGCTCCCCACTTCCCTGCAGTCAATGGGTTCTCTTTTTAACAGCAACCAGAAAAGACCCTCTCATCAACTCAGCTACACCCAGGGGTACTTAACACACTTTTCCCTACAAATTATGATTTTAACAGTTGCATGCAACCCCCATTAAAGTGATCTTTTCAAAATGTGAGCCAGATTAAAACATTCCATTGCCATCCCCATGTCTCCATGCAGCAATCAAGGACAACAATGGATGACACATCCTACAGTATCTGGACCCTTTGACCTCACCTACTGAAGTTCAGAGCATGTTCTCCTTTGCCCACTGCCCTTCTTGCCTCTTTTCTGATAGGCTGTGCACACACCTGCCCCAGCATCTTCTTATGGAGCATCATTTCAGAGTCTGTGTATGATGGCTGTACCCCCAAATTCTCACAGGCCTACGTGTTGATATTTTGTCTCACTGTCCTAATCTCCCAGTCACAGTTTCATGAATGCACATGGAAGTTGTAACACAGTACCATCAATGACAAACAAACAAAGCAAAGAAGAAACAGGAACCAATTTCTCACCATCTACAGTGTCTGATGTCTGAAATGAGGTTGTTGGCAGAGCTGGATCTTTCCAGAGGGGATGGAGGAAGAGTCTAGTCCTGCATCCTGTGCTGTCGGGGAACCTTCACATTCTTGGCATGTGTCATCACACCATTTCTGCCTCCATCTTCACATTCTGCCCTCTCTCTCGGCATTTCTATGTCCTTTTCTCTCTTTCATAAAAACACTTTCCTTAGACATAGGAATCACTCTTGTCCAGTACGATCTCTTCTTGGTCTTTACCCTAACTGCATCTAGACATGAATTTGGGGAAACAGTACCTAACACACTAAACATATACCACAATCTGGTAAAGAGTCTGTGTTGTTCTTTTGACAGTTAAGTACCACTAACTATTTGAAAGTATGATCCTCAAGACAAAAAGTGACTCTTGTCAACCTCAGTGACTAGATACTCTATGGATGTACATTAAACACTGCCGGGGGCAGGGTGGGGGGGTTGTGGTAGGTAGATTTGTAGCTGAATCCTAAGACAAAGTAGGCAGGTTGACAGGGACATAGAAGAAGTTAAGGCTACAAAGTTTTGTAAAAATAAAATGAAGATTAAGAAAACTATTGCTAGAAATATGTAAATACCCAAGAGGTAGTAAGGAAGTCATGGAAAATCAATAATCTGCGCCTCATAGTTGGAAGTGAAAGGGAAGACACTCGGATTAGAGGTGATGTTCGTAGTGGTATACCAGGCAATTGTCGCCATATCTTTGCGCTGATAGGTTTCTCTTAGGCTTCCAAGGGCTGTGTTTTGAAAATCTAAACTTCTGAACTCAGTCCTTGCTGCTGCTACAAATCAACACAACATTGAGGGGCTTAAAACAGTACAGCCTTATCCCTTTGCAATTCTGCCAGCCATAAACTCGAATTCAGGTGCATCATGCTACAATCAAGGGGTCAGGGTTATCACTGTCTCCTTGGAGGGAAATCTCCTCCGTTGCCTTGGAAAGCTCTCAGAGCTCTGCTCTCCTGCCATCCCACAGCTCTTGATCCTTTTGTCCATTCTCAAAGACATCAGCCTACCTTATCTCAAAGTGCCATTATCACCTTCCTCTGTAGCGATTGTCCCTCTCCTTCTGTCTTTTAAGAATGCTCAAATTAGCCTCAGAGAACTGTGGGTTATTCAAGATAATCTCCTTCCCCCATAGGATCCTTCACTTGATCACATCTGCAAAGTGTATTTGTCCAGATAAGGAAGCATTCACAGATTCAGGAGTCAGGGCTTAGAGGGTATTCGAGGCCATGATGTGACTTTCTGTAATATCTTCTTTCTTACCTACTTTTTTTATTGCTGTGTTAAGATGCCGTAATCAAGGCAACTTATAGAAGAAAGAATTTATTAGGGGCTTAAGTTTCAGAAGATTAAAGTCCATGACCATCATAGTGGGGAGCAAGGCAGCAGAGAGGCAGTCGTAGTGCTGGAACAGTAGCTGAGAGCTTACATCTGACCCACAAGCAAGAATAGGAGCTAACTGAACAGGAAGGGCTTTTGAAACCTCCAAGTCCCCCTCCCCAAGATACACCTCCTCTGCACACCTCCTAATCCTTCCCAAACAGTTCCATTAGTTGGGGACCAAGTACTCCCATACATGAGCCTATAGGGGCCATTCTCATTCAAACCATCACATCTTCTAGCCAGAGACCTATCATCAACACTGAGACAGATTCACAATACTATAAACTATTCTCTCTTCATTTCCTAATGGGATTCATTCATTTCATTTATCTGTCTGTCTTAGTTTGGGTTTCTGTTGCTGTGAGGAGACCCCATGACCATGGCCAATCTTATAAAGGAAAACATTTCATTAGTGCTGGCTTACAGTTTCAAAGGTTCAGTCCATTATCATCATGGTGGGATACATGACAGTATGCAGACAGACATGATGCTGGAGAAGGAGCTGAGAGTCTAGCAGACAGCAGAAGGAGACTGTGAGCCACACTGGGCATAGCTTGAGAGTATGAGACCTCAACCCCCCCCCACACACACACAGTGTTACACCTCCTCCAACAAGGCCATACCTACTCCAGTGATTGCCACACCTCCTAAGAGTAACACTCCCTATGGGCCAAGTATTCAAACACATGAGTCTGTGGGGTCCATATCTAATTCAAAGCACCACACTATCAGAGATACATCTTTAATTTTTTGTTACATTATTTTCTATTGCCATGGTTATTTGTCAGATCCCTCATGAGCTAAGTATATATCTGTGGAGTGGGTGACTTGTCCTAAGGAGTCATGGCAGAGTGAATGCATGCTTATTATATGGCTGAGTGAGTCTGTTTTACTAAAACTGTACAGTGTGAAGAAAGCCACTTCTACAAAATTATAACAATTCACTTTCTTTCTAAATGGTCGTAATTCCAGTACTATTTATATGATAGATTTTTAAAAATATAATTAACAGGTTTTTGTTTGGGATTGTAAAGTACTCAAGAATAAAGTGGACAATATTGATTCTTTCATGTGAATATCATCAGATAATTTCACTTTGGTTAGTGAAAATGGAAATATCTCCTTTTTATTATTAATGAAAGCCTTCTGCCTACTTTCTAATTTCATCACCTCTGAACCACTCCCAACTTCTTCAAGATAAAGTGAAATAAAGAACAAAACAGCCTACCTCATGGCTTTGGATCTAAAAATTAATAGTAGTTCAGTCTTTAAAACTTTGAGAGTTCAAAAGTTTATAATGATTGTGGGCCTAGAAGAGATGGTTTAGTTGGTAAAGTGCCTTCCCTGCAAGTATAAGGAACTGAATGTAGATCCCAAGTACTCCCATTTTAAAAAAAAAAAAAAGAGTGCTTTCATCAACAAGCTCCAGTAATCTCAGAGCTTGTGAATGAGAGGGGCAGCGAGGTGATCTCCTGAGCTGAATGGTCAACCATCCTATATGAATCAATGGTTCAGTGAGAGGCTCTATCTCAAAAAAATAAAATAAAGGGCAAGTGATGAGGTTCCCTCATGTCTGCTTCTCATTTCCACACTTGCACATGTGTGCTTGCACACTTACACATGCACACACACACACACACACACACACACACACGCACGCACGCACGCACGCACGCACTCACGCACGCATGCACACATGCATACATGCATGGTTGAAATTTCTTACATTAAGTCCAAACAGGCACCAGTGAAGTTGTTCATGCTGCAGTCAAAGGGAGAGTGTCCACTCTGACAAGAACTTTTGCTAAAAGTGAAATTTGAGTTGTGAGGACCCTGGGTGTCTTTTGGGTTCTTTTCCTTGGGGAACTTGATAAAATGTTGTGACAGCCCACCAACTCTTTGATTTTGGTGCCAGCATGGCACAGTAAGGAATTTCAAAACTGCTAGCTATTTAGCTCTGTGCATTGCCTTGTGATTTTAACAATGCAGACAGTCCACACTTGAGGGAGGGTGTAGTCACAATGTTGTTGGTCTATGCGACAAGCTTTAATGGAGAAAAGGTTACATTTGCATATTCTCCAGTCCATTAACATTTCCAGAGTAAAGCCCAGTAACAAATGACAGTTATGAGTTCACCTTCTAGGAATTATAGATGGTTCTTATTTCTTATTCTTTTCTCCTTCATCTAGTTATATGGAATCCCTGACATTTCTAGAGGGCCCACACTGGGTGCCAGCTGTAACTATTATTGCTAACCATCCCACCAGTACTCCAAGGTAGGAACTGTTATCTCACTCCCACAGATGGGCTCAGTGAGCATCCACTCAGCCAGTGCCCCCCATCATATCAGTGAGCAGAGCCAGGAGAGTATAGAAGGTCATGGGGGATCTCTAAACCTCTCTTCCAACACAGTGGGATCTTTGGAGGGTCTGAACCAGAAAAGTGCAGTCAAAACCACACTGAAATGTCTAGAAGAACATTGAGGGGGGAAGTGATTCTAGAGGCTTGTGGATGGGGAATGAGGGAGCAGCAGCCTTCCTCCCTTCACCTGTCCAAGAACAGTGTGGAATGTTCACCTGCCACACTTGAGTCATGTGTGTGTGTGTGTGTGTGTGTGTGTGTGTGTGTGTGTGTGTGTACATGCATGTATGTACACACGCATGTACAGATGTTCAAGGACCCCTAAGACTTCCTTCCTGGAGGTCTTGCTCAAAAGATGTTCTTGATGTATGCCCTATAAGCCATTGGCTAATACAGCAATTGCCATTTGGCTTATAAAGTAGGCTTGAATGAGTTCTTTACTAATTGCTTTCTGAAAGTGTAAGTTTACCTAAATTCATCTTAGGAATGCAATGTCTTTGCTTGGAAGTTTTATAGGTTCTCTGTAGATTTGGGCTTCATTTACATAAAGAATATAAGTCTGCTGGGCTACTATTGTGAAGACAATGTTTTTGGTTTTGGTTTTGTTTTTAATTTACAGAAGTGATCTGGAATCATGCCACAAAGGGAAATTAAATTGAGAGGAAAACAGACTTCTCATGTTTTGACCCATAATTATTTTCTTCTGTGATCACATAAGCAAGGAGGATTCAGTCCCAGCCATCTCTTAACTATGTTCAGAAACTATGTGCTGTCTATCTTTTGGGAAATTTGTCAGCATCAGGCAGAGTGTAAGTGTATTGAAGACTTCCTCCACATGAAATCAAATGCTTTATCTCCCCCAGTAAAAAACGAACCATCTTCAGAAGCCTTCCTATTCCATCTGTCTTCAGCACCAGCATGCTTCGGCGTTTGTGAGGCAGTTCTACCAGTTGTGAGAAAGGGGAGATAGGGAGGACAGGTTAGAATCTACCAGGGAACTTTTAACCTCGGCCTCTACCTTCTCTGCCTCATTTTTCACGACTTCTCTGCTCAGGAGGATGGAGGCTTTGCCAGAAGTGGGAGTGACTTCAAAGTCACCCTACTTCTCCTCCAGCCCATCTCTCAGATAAATAGTCCCCATTGTGGCTTCTGAGGTCAGGTTTTTGTCTGTGGTCTCAGAGGTTGCTTTTTATTTCTCTATTAAAAAAAAATCAGCTCTCTGATTTCTAAGAATAGAACCCACAGAGTTCACCTCACTGGTTACATGGTCTACCTGAGGGAGCTGAGAAATTTCACAGAATAACATTCTTATGAACAGAACACACACAAAAAGTGAATTTAGATGTAAATTTTGGAGTAGAGCATATATCCTGGAAGTAAATAAAGAACCAGCTTCTTGGGCTAATTTTTCCTTTTTTGTTAGGAAAAGTACACAGAAAGAAAGATGAGACACATAAAATTTGCTAGCATGCATTGGAAAGCTCTTCAAATAAATAATTTACCTTTTTGAAGTCATCATGCTACTACTGCACTTCCAACCTCAGATAATCATTTAAGGGGTCTCTCTCTCTCTCTCTCTCCCTCCCTCTTGTTTTCATTCATCTCTTAAAAGGCTTTGAAAATGAGAAAAGTAACAGTATCAGTACGCTCACCTGTCTTGTGGCATATTGGATTGTACCCATTGTTTTCCTCATTTGATAATGTTGGCAAGTGCTGTATGCCAGCCTTTTGAAATCATATATTAGAATAATGTGTTCTCTACTCAATTAAGCCCAAGTGAAAAAATGGGGGGGGGGGATTTAAGTTATCTTTTCCTAATCTTCTGTAATTTTTCAGTTGAGACGGGTAGATCACATGTATGTAATCTTCATGGAGTATGATTGTATACAGATGTGGATGCTTAAAAGCTGGTACCCAAGATCTTTTCAGAAACTCTTTCTGCACTGAACCCATGTATGTGTGAGGAAGCCAGCACAGTCATTGTGAAATGTTCTCTTGACTGCTGAGCACATTTAGTGGGTGTTAGGAGAGCGTTGCCTGTGCTGGGCTTGATTCCTCATGTTCTCCTGCTTCCTTTCATACAGGGAGTTTGGATGGAGAGACCCGGAGCTGCCTGAAGTGATACAGATGTTGCAGCATCAGTTTCCTTCTGTCCAATCCAATGCAGCAGCTTACTTGCAACACCTCTGTTTCGGAGACAATAAAATTAAAGCAGAGGTGAGTGCTCCGGGTGTCGTCAAGGGAGTGGTGTTGGGTTCATAAGTGCTTAGGTATGTTGAGAGTCACGTCAGACAGAAAAAGACACAGGAAAATGAAAATTGCACCATTGACTGGTAGACTTATCCTTGAGATGGAGACATAGAGCTCGTCATGTAGTGAATTGCATGTGTACATGTGCATCCACCTTTTCTGTTTGAGTACAGAGGATGAGAGGACCAGGCATGCCTGCCCGTCTGAGAGACGCTGAGGTTTCAGCACCTCACGCTACTATGATTTGTCTTCCTTTTCCTAATTCTGTCTTTGTGAATAATCTATCTCCCAAGACTAAAAAAAATGCCAGACATCAATTGTTATCTCCTCAAATTATTGTCAGGATTCATGATGGCCTGTCTGTCTTCGAGAACTTGTTAGTAGGATGAACGCTGTAGGCTTTGCCCTATAACCAAATGTTCTGAGCCATTTACAAAAGCAGCAGTGGATATAATATGGATATATGTGATCCATTAAAGAGCCTGTTGTCTGTGTCCATCACATAAATGGTTGTTAAAGTGCTCCATGCTTTTGGAATACCCTAAGGAATGTACAACATTGTAGTGTGTTTTATTTCTGGAAAATTACCGTGGTCACCGCAGCTAACTCAAATTCTTTTTTCAGATAGAGGATAAGCATTGGCTTGCAAGGAGCTGAGTAATCAAATTTTTTAAAGATTTTGTAAACTATAATGAGGCATCTCCATAGCATGTAAGCAATTTTGAGCATGAGCCAAACTGGTTTAACAATGGAAGGAAAAGATGCAAAGATGTCTTTGCAATTTATTGTGGATTTTGGCTTCCCTACATTTGGATGCATGCAGCCTAGCAGATTTTCCTTTTAGAAGTTGGTTTGTGCCCACATCAGAAACACCACATTTCTTTGTAGTTCTCAGAAAGCTGTGGTTTGGTGGCTGGGTGCAGTTTGAATTGTCACAATTTGGGGGAGGGGGTGTGGTGGTAAAATTGGTACTTGATGGGCAAAGGCTGTCAATTCCACAGAGCATCCTGTAATGCGCAGGGCAGCCACACACAGCATAGAATTATCTGACCTTAAATGCTAAGCAAGGAGAGTTTTTAAATGTAAAATGTACCTACTGTTAAGATGACCAAAATCACATTAAGGTTATATGACAGGTGTTCCTTGTAGACACCGTCTTAGGGTCCCTGCTTTGACACACACACACCCATGCCCAGTCATCCTGCAAAGTGAAGGGCAGAGTAGGGTGCCACATACTGATAATATTCTAAGAGGAGACCTTTGGAGCTTCCCCCAAGGTCATGAAAGCTTCTTGTTATGTTGTTGGCAAAATGTTGATACAGGAACACTTGGTGTATCAGTCCTGTGTGGGTGTGTTTCTGCCCCAAATCTGGGGCTGATAATGAGTTTTCTGACATCCCTCAGACCCTAAGAACACATTGCAAGGCATGTTGCTCACATGATGAGACTTTCAGGAATGAACAGAGCAGCTCTCACATAGTCCAGATGTGGATTCCAAGAGATTTGGAAAGGACGCTGGCTCAGCACTGTGAATGGCTGGGCAGTGGGTTCATCCCTACAGACTGGGCCTCCTCTGGTTTGAATCTCCTACTCATGTCAGAGGGGGAAATGTGAACTTTCTATTATGTTGTTTGGATGAGGGACAGAAGGGAAAGGGGGAGTGGCAACTTCTATGCTTTCAGAAGTCAAACATCAGGAAAGGAAGTCATCCAGTCAGGCTGCACAGCTACCATGGCCCAGGGCAGTATGAACTCGCTTGTCTTACTAGCTCTGCACACATGCTCTGCAGACTGGCCTTGAGGCCTGTCGGCTGCCATGCAGCCCAACAACAGATCTCGGACTTACTTGTAGCTCTATCAGAATTGCGCTCTGTACCCTGTGGTGGACAGAGGCTGTGCAGTGAAGGGGAACCGACATATCCATCAGATCAGATGGAAGAAGCTTCCCATGCCAGCAACCAAGCTTGTCATCTGGAACAGAAGCTGCTGTCTTCTGGAACCTCTTTGCTTATCTTTACAATAGTGGAAGAATGGGGAGCAGAGAAGTGATGTAATTAAGGTTTAAGTGTAAAGAAATTTTAAAAGAGAGGAAAATACAAGAGTAGAAACGTGTGCATGAAAAACTAGTGATACTGAAACTGTATTTATAGGGCCTTTGTGGGGTTAAAGGACTTGATTTGAGAAGATAGATTAGTGAGTGAACATACTTTATCCATAGTTTTGTGTCTAGGAACACAAGACACTAAGTTACAATATAATCTTATGAATGTATGTACACATCAGAGTATGAGAACTTGTATATAGATGTCAATGTGTACATGTATGTGTTATATGCCAGTGTGCTTGTGAGCATATGTAGGCATGAGTATGTCTTTGTATACATGTGTCTTTGCCCATGTATATATAAGTATGCATGTTCTTGTGTTATGTCTGTATATGTCAGTATGTGTGTGAGTATATGGAAGTGTGAGCATGTTGTATGTATGTGTGTGTGCACATATGATACTTTCTTTTGTGGTGTCATTAAGCTGCCTGAGTCACCTTTCAGTATTTGGAGTTTTCTCTAACAGCTAGCACTTGAAGGACAGTTAATATTATTAATAGAACTCCTCCTCCCCACGGGTGCCCCATCCTCAGCTCTGGGTCCCCATGATGATTGTCCTCTGGTTCCTGTGAGTTGGATCAGAAGGAAGGCTAGGGTAGGATAGGACTGAGGACATGACTTAACACTGAGCTGAGAGCATGAGGTGTAACTTGCCCCCCCACTTCCTGTGGTCACATGGGGAGGTGTGCATATGTGTATCAACATATGCACACACCAACATGTAAAGTCTGGTGAGAACTCTGCATGGACTTGTTTTGTCCTCTCATCGTTACTTAGAGTCCATACCGTTAGTAATTACGCCCTGCTTTGCGATGGATGGCTGCCTGTCATGTTTTCATATACAGGTATTGATTTTTGTAATTACCTGTTGTCCAAATACTAATCTGGCAGGCACTAGCCTTTCCAAATTTACTCAGTCCTCTAGTCTTTCTATTGCATTTTATTGAATTGATTTAGCCCTTCAGTCTACATTTCATTATTGGTATTGACTTTGCTCACACAATGGATAGGCCATTGAGCAGAAGGCAGAATTAAATCTCCTCTACACAGAGGGCCATAAATCATAGCTCCCTCATTCCTCATCATGGTGTTTTGTACAGTTTTCTTATAATGAAGTTTAAAAAAAATCAGTTTTGTTGAGAAGGATGCCGAAACTTATAGGTACAAAGTCTTGGACTCACTTCCTTCAATCAGCAGATGAAAGCCAGCCCTTTACATTTTCCTATGGAGCTAATAAAGTTGGATCTGAGCATCCATGCTTACCCCCATGGTGCAGCAAAGCTGAGGAGTTAGAACTAGGCAGTGTCAGCTTGACAAGTGTCCAGCGACTAAAGTGAACTTTGCATCCCACCAGGTGCCCCAATCTAGGGTAGAACATTAAGTGCATATACTTTGAAGATCAGCAAGCACCTGAAGATCGGGAGAAATGGGAGGGTTGCACACAGCTCCTTCAGAGTCTAAGGCAAGATCACAGGAAAGAAGCTGAAGAAACATTAAAAGAGATCAGAGGAAGCAGAATGGATGGAGAAGGTGTCGGAATTCTCACAATGTGTACCCGATAGGCATCTGATATCTAAGTAGTCTTTTAAATGGGCAGGCGCCTGAGCAGCATGGGTAGACATCAGTAAAATGTGAACAGTGCTTTCCATGTGTGATAATTGCTGGAGACGTCACAGTAAAATAACTTGAAGTCAGAGTAAAATGGGACATGGAAGCTTGCTCAGGAGTATAGACTGCAAGCATGTCCAAGGAAGTTCATCAATATTGATAACTTTTGAGCATTTTTCATCAATCCTTTCTGGGGAATTCTCTTCAGTTAAGCCTACTAAGAGCATGTCATTGATTTGGAGATAATGCCAAAAGCCTTTGTGAGTTGAAAGAATTTTGGTTTATCTCAGTTCTTCCTTCCTGCCTTTTTTTTTCCATGTCTTCTTTTGTATACACCATTGAATAAACAAGAAGATGAGCTTTTCTCTTCACACATGGAGAGATTTCCATAATAGGAACACACACACACACACACACACACACACACACACACAGACACACGTCTGTGCACTTCAATTACATCTAAGTAATACACATCCTAGACATTAAAAAATATTTCTACCCTTCTAAGTCACAGCAAGGGATTATTTTTAATATTAAAACATTAATATTTTATTCTATTATTTGTTTAAAATTAAATGTAATAAAATCAATTAATTAAACAGAAATTAGTTTAATAAAAGTGTTAAATGTTTACATTAAGGATATGCTTTCTGTTAAATAAATTCATGAACGCGTTGTTTTTTTAGAAACTCAAACATTGTGATGTGACCTCCCACATGTGGGAAACTTTGACAAAAAGCCTAAATCTACCAGTAATGAATATTTAATGTAGAATTTTGACCTGATCCCTCCTTATAAGAAAAATTGGCTTGACTATAAAATATGCAACTGAAGTATTTGCAGAACCTATTGTTAAACTTAAGCCATTCCAAGATTATACGAGGAAAACAATCTGGGTTGTATTTGCCTACCTCCAAACTACCCTTCCCAGTGATGCCATTACAGTTCCAAAAGCATACTCTGTTTTTTGTTACAGAAAGGTAATTCTAGTGGACATAGAGAAAGGTGACTCACAGCTGGGTTTGCATTAAAGGAGAGATTCAAATGTTACTAATGTGTCGATTAAGGAATCCACACCCACCAGACAAATGTGTAAGCAGCGTATTGTCATACCAGGGATTACACACACACACACACACACACACACACACACACACACACACACACACACACGGGAAGGCAGAATACAGCTCCAGTGTGCTTGTAATGAGTACTAACGTCCAGTCAGGGTGGCTGCCGGCTTTCTGCAGTGATGAATAGCCCAAGTTAAAAACAGGAAACAGAAAGTCAGAGGTTGCCAGAAAAATACTATCTACAAATGAACCCACTTAAAGCTGGTGGAAGAGGTCTGAGAGCTAGCCCATCAGCCCCAAGGGTTTTATTTATATGTACCTATGGAATTTCTTTTTCTTTCTCTGAAGACAAGGGCTCACCATGTAGCCCAGGCTAGCCTTGATTTTCATCCTCAGCCTACTGAGTGCTGAGATTATATGAGATTATAGATGTGTGTTACCACTCCCAGGTGTGTGTGTGTGTGTGTGTGTGTGTGTGTGTGTGTATGTGTGTGTGTGTATATACATGTGCATGCATACGTGCACATAATGTCCAATTTGTATCATTTACAATATTTTTTCAAAGTGTGTCTTTATTTAACTGGAACACAAAAATTGATCTTCATATATAAATGTCCCTTTCTCCATAATTATGTTTTCTTCAGACCGATTTAAAACATTTCAGATGTTAAAGAAATTGGGACTTATTCCTGTCTACTACATGTAAAGTATTTCCTGATTTTCTTTCACTTCTGATTCTTTCTACCTCATGTAGTACAAGGGAAGGTCCTATCCATTTTTTTTTTTTTTTTTTTTTTGCTCAATTGCCTTTGAATGATTCCTTCTCTACCCTCATTGTAAATTGTCCCTCATTTATTTTTCAAGGAGCCTGTGTTCAGTTGCTAGGCATCGGGAAGTAGAACACCACTGCTATTGTCAAAAGGCACTGGAGCCAGCCTTTGAACTCTGGTTGTTGTACCACTATGTGGCTCCATGACCATGAGGAAACAGCTTTGCCTCTCTGAGTCCTAGACGACCAGGCTGCACGGTGGCCTGGGGCTCTGTATCCTTGTGGCAAGGACACCACTGAGCTGACAGCCAAGAGCAGATGTCAACTGGAAAACTTTATAGTTGTTTCATGTGAAACCAGTGTTCTGGTTTTATAGACAACAGTGTGTGTAGACACCCTCTTTGCTTGTCCAGCTCCTGAGATCTGCTGCTGTCAGCTAGGGGATGCTGAAAAGGGGGCAGTGGTGTTGATAAATAGTGCTATGGGACCTGTTTCCAAGGATATTCGTGATCCCGTCAGCTACAGTCAAGGCAGGAAGAGGAACAGACTGGAAATGTGCTTCGGGCAATAGTTGGGTCTATGGTTAGCTCTGTGGAAAGCTGAAAGCTTGCAAAGATCACAGCCTCGCAGACACAGGAGGAAAATGATGTGTGGTCCACTGTGAGCACAGTGCTGCCAGAGCTAATACAGAATGAGTGACGATGATGGCTGATACATTTTTTTTTTTTTAATTTCCTGAAAGCCTGGTCCTTCACACATGAAGGGTGATGGAGGAGGTGGAGCACCAGTTATGGGACCTCAAAGGAAAAGGACCGTGACTCACCCTCAGTGGAGGAGATAATAGGCTGGCAATATTGTTAACAGGCTGCGGCAGAATTAGAAATAAAGAAGACAAATATGGTTCCACTGAGGCATGATGGATGAGGGAGGAATTAAAAATTATGATCCTTTGGAATGTGGAGAAAGCTGTGGAGACAGACCTTCAGAGACACCAGGAGCTGTTTTATATGAGGCTTTTCTACTTAAAGAAAGGAGGCCTAGGGTGCTTACCCACCCCCATCACATGCATCTCTTCATCACCTGCTCTGGTACCCAGCCACCATCTCCTGCTCCTGTCTCTTCTCTACCCTTTTCCCCTGGGCCTGAGCCACTCAGAGCATCCCTCCATCAGTCAGGCTTGTCTGGCCTTGGAAGTTTTTCTTAAGGGCTGACTAAGGACCTCCTTGTGGGTGTCATGGAAACCTCAGATACCAGCATGACACTTTGTGTGACTTATGTGATATGCCAAATAGGTATTTCTCATAGCCCCAGAGGACATGGCATACAGATATGAGCAATTATCTTGCCCACTACAAAATGAGTTCATGAATACCAAGACTGATTCTAAAAGGACCCAGTTCTTGATAGAACTGTATCTTGATAGTCTCTTCAGTGGCTTCAGGACCACTTTCATGGGAACAGTGTAAAGGACAGAAATGCCACTTGAGAAGGATGGGATGGAAGAATGGAAGAGCCATGGTATTTATAGGAAGCCTGGCTTCCTTAGGTTCACATCTGTGTTTCTAGATCATAGGGAGGGGTGAAATGAGGGTACATTTAGTCCTGGGGATCTAGGACTGCCCTAAGATGTCAGAATTCCTCCAGGTGGACCGTCACAAGGTTATGGAAGAGAGAAGAGGTTAGGAGCCAAATGGTGTCCGATGTGTTTGTGGGGGTGAAGGCAGCTGCAAGCATCAGACACAGATTGAGACTGCCCCCTGCAGGCACCAGAGGGCCCCAGCAACTCAGACCGGCCATTCTGTGGCCCACAAACTACCTCAGCACAGATGCACCAGGGAAAAGATGGTGTTCTCTTGACCTGCCTTTGAATAAGCAGATCGGCTATCCCCAGTGCCACTCCAGCAGAGGAAAAAGATACAGAGCGAGAAGGAAGGAGAGTTGAGTGGGTCTTGAGTGCATCCTGCTCTGTAAGGGGGATGTTGGACACAGGGGATGGGGTGGGGTGGGGTGGGGTGGGGTAGGATGAGGTTCTGAATAGAAACACTGCCAGACTTGAGTCTGGGTAACCATTGAGCATTGAGAGCCTTTCGGGAAGCAGGTGGGCATCAAGGAGTCAGACCACTGTTGGAGTAGAATTTAGCAACCCAGTGTCAGGACAAGAAACTCCAGGTGTTATCATCTTCTCTCTGCAAGATAAGGATGAGCCTAGAGCCACCTCAAAAGTTGGGTGTCCGTGAATATCCATGCAACTGGTGTCCTTTAAGCTCTGTGACATTACTAGTCTTGGTTTGTTCAGTTTTACGGTGGGTTATTTTAATTTCATTTCCTTTCCTTTGTGCGTTCACACTCTCCTCCTATTTGAATGGATCCTCTTTACCTGCCCATTCCTGGATTAGTTCCTAGTCTTTACAGTTATAAGAAAGAGAAACAAATAGCCTCCCTGGATGTCAGTTGGTTCCAATTGTGTGTGGGACATGGGGATTTCTCTCTAGTTTTTTTTTTTTTTCCCTTGGTACAGTTTATTTTTTTCTGACAAGGTCTCATGTCATGTAAGCTGATCTTGAACTCCTTCTCCTGCCTCCACCTCTCAAGGACAGCTAAGTGCTACTGTGCTCCACTTTCCTTGCCACATTTCTGGAGATGATGTATTTCATATGTTTTTAAATAGACCTGTATCTGAAGCACGAGTCCATCTCTCAGAATGTGATCAACTTTATATGCACCTAAACTGCCTCACCCAGCATTTTCCACTTTTCTTTTTTCTTTTTTTGCCTTTGAGAGGAGTAGCAGCAAAGCCCTGCCCGCTCACCTCCTAGTAGCCATTTGATTCTGAATTGCTGCCAACTCATCACCCTGAGGCCTTACTTCCATGCTGGAAGAAAAATCTCTAAATCATCGAACCAAGGAAGGCAGATCTTGTTTATCTGCCACATTTACAGTTTTCTCTTCTAAAATTCTCTAGGTTCCCAAGTCACAGAGCTAGGGAAAATTGTTTCTCAAACCACCGAATGCAATCCTGCAGAAAGGTTGGGTAGCATACTTGGTCCATGCACAGTACATGCTCCTGTGGGTTTCCATCTCGTATCTGTGCTAACCGGTTATGTCTGCTGCCCCTGTTGTCATGAATCTGTCCTCAATAGTTGAACTTGACCTTATTCTTGAGTCCCATATTTGCTGGTGTTATCATTCCATTTCATTCTATATCAAAAGACTTAAATCTTCCCATCTCAGTAGCTAAGCCAATGTGGAAGGACCTTGCCCTTTCTACATGGCCCTTTTGGAAGTGTTGGGTTTGTTTGTTTGTTTGTTTGTTTGTTTGTTTGTTTTTTGAAGCTATACACTATGAATATTCATACAAGATGTTTTCTGTATTCCCCAAGGATCTCCACTAGGCTAATTTTAATTTCCATAACTATTTGGAAAAACAGAATGTTATGATTGAATGTATTGACTTGGTTAACAATGATGTATGAAAAGACTACCTTCCCAACAGAATTCACCAGAGCCTTGTTAAGCCAAAATTTCCCTTGAAATCTAGTTGAGAGTAAATAATACTATAATATCCAGTATCTGTGTGGTTATAAAGATGGACAGTGATTGTTCTAGTAGGAATGTCTAGTGTGTAGGAAGTTCCATGTGTGTCCAGAGCCAAGGCTACAGTGAAGCTATACAGTACAGCCCAGATGCCCACTGGCAGGGACTCCTCAGATTCATTACACATTAGAATTTGAATTATTCTTTGGCTGTTCATCTGAGCATTTACTGCTTCTAGATTGTACATAACTACTACATTCAGATAGATACACAGCCTATAGGGTCACAACCCACAGGTTGTTTCAGAGGAGGTTGGGGTTTTGTGTTTAAGAAGTTGTGACAATGCCCAAGGTCATCCCATAGATTTTTAATTTGATTTTACATGGAGACATTTGGGGACTATTGGCAAGGGGCAGGGCAAAGTGACAATTAGGACCCATGTTCACATCTGGGCTTTATCTTGTAATTGTACTTGGACATTGTTGGAAAGAACTGGAGGGATCTCAGAGAATGAAAAGGATAGTCTTCAGAAATAAAAAGCATTTTTGATATAAGAATACTTTGATTAGATATGAGCTGCAAGATGAAGAGTTTTAGATTTACCAGAAAGTTAATATTCATAGTAGGCCTGTAGAATTGGTTCAGCAGTTAAGAGCACTTGCTGCTCTTACAAAACACCAAATTTTGGTTCCCAGTCCACATGGTAGATAACTATTTTTGACTGCAGTTCCAGAGGATCCAATATCATCTTCTGGCCTCCACAGGCACTGCATACACATGGTATACAGACATACATGCAATAAAAACACCCATGCATATGAAATAAAAATGTCTTTGGAAAAAGAAAGTTATTATTCATAATTCTTATTTACAGATAAATATCAAAGTATTTCAGACACTCAACAATAACAATGCTCAATAGGTATGAAAGGTTTACAGGGCTATAATCTGGGTTTTTGTTTTGTTTTGTTTTGTTTTTCTTTTTTTAAAAAAAATCTATCTCTGAGAAAAAGCCAATCTCAATTTTCTTTTTATCTCAGATACATGCAGTCTATTTTATTGGTTTTCATATAAGATATATTTGTTACATACCCAACTCCTTTTGTGATGACCTGATGATAAAGTGCTCCAAGATGTAGCTTTGATGACATCATGATGACAAAAGAGATGGGTGACCAAATGGAAAGAGTGTGATTTGGGTGATGAGCTGAGCTGGGTAGACAAGGCTGGAGAGCCACAGAGACTGACAGAGAAAACTGGAAGACTTTGAACTGCTTCTCAACTGATCCGAAGTGTCTCCTAGATGCTATCCTGCAGCAAATAAGAAACGTAACAATTGATAGAGGTCTTTGGACTGTAGAGAGATGGTAATATATATTTATTGGAGAAATTATTTTGGCCACTCCACGTAGTTAAAAGGATATTTATTTAATTGCATAACTCACAAATTAAGTGAAAGGTAGGTCACAGGGTCTGGGAAAGGTGTATCGCAATCCAGCGGTGTTCTCTGGAGCTCTGCTCAGTCCACCTCCACCATTCAGCATCCCGGCACCGAGAGCATGCACAGAGAGAGCGCTGCCCATCCAGCTCTTGGGTCTCCAGGCGCCTCCCCTGGCCCTGCCTCATAGGCGTGACAGTTGCCAGAGTCTCAATGGGGGTTGGAACTTCCAGATCCAAGCTGGAATGGCTACCCACTACATATATTGGGGATATTGAGGTCTATTAGTGACAAGAAGTAAAGAAACAAGAGAAAAGACCAAAGAGTGATAAGGGAGGAAGAGAATGAAAAAAAAATTAAAATAAAAATGAAGTCATCAGCTCTGGGCATTGGTCAATGGCATGGCCATAAATCAAGCAGTGAACTCCTTGACCTTGGTACTTCTTCAAGCAGAGCAGGTAATCATTTGTCTTGATTCTCCTAGACCTAAGTTCAGCTGTGTCATTTGCAGATTACTTCATCTAGTCGGCCCAGAGAGTCCCAGTGGTTGGAGCACGGGAAGATGATGTATAGGTTACTGTAGTGGAGATAGGAATTTGGACATCAGAACAAGAGGGCACAGCAGCCTCCTGCTGTTCGCAGGTGTGTAGATAAAAGCAGCTGCTTTGTTATCTGCTGAAGGCTGACATGCCGCTCATGAGAGTGTAACCTGGGACTCACCCACAGCCCTGAGTATTAGCTTCCTGCTGCTGCTGTAACAAATCACCACAAAACCAGCTGCTTCATTTTAAATGAAGTTGTCATCCTAAAACTCTGGAGCACGGACATCCAAAATTGGCCTCTCTAGGCTGAAGCCCACTGCTTAACAAGGAGGTTTGTGTTCCTTTTCAGAATTGCCCCGGTAGAAGCTATTTGCTTTTTTCTTTTTTTCCTTTCCTAACTTCTACTGGTTTCCATTGGTGCATGGCCCCTTCAATCTTCTAAGCCAGCAATTTCTAGTTCAATCTTTCTTCATACTGTCATCTCCCTAGTTAAAAATCTTTTATCTTCCTCTAGCATATTAAAAAGAACTGTGAGGTTCCATTGGGTCCATCAAAGCAATCAGTAGAAGCCTTCATTTTGAGGTCAGCTGATCAGCTACTTCATTCCATCTGTAACCTGCAGTTGCCATTGTCAAGTAACATATTCACTTTCACCAGAAATTAGACCATGGATGCCTTGTAACACCAGGGGTAGGTGTGTTGTTCTTAATACTGCAACCTGTTAGAGTAAAGAAATGTTTCTCTCAGGAAGAGCCCTGGAAAACTATACCTCAGAAAAAAGGATGTCGTCTTGCCTTGCTCTGTGGAGTCTCCTTCCCTCGGATAAAGGTTCCAGACTCCCTGACTAGGTTATAGGCATCAGTCTTTTCCAGTATGATGAGTATATGGTCTTCAGTGTAATCGCATTGATCATATACCCAACTGTTATTATGAAAAACCCTTCCAAATACTTGAGTGAACAGTCACGGGTTCCTCGACATTCACCTTCAGTCTTGCCATTTTCTACCCCTGTATGTCTACATTAGTGAGTCCCTTGCAGCTTTTAATTTTATCTTTCAGAAAAAAACAGAACTGATGCTTTCTTCCCTCTGCCATTTTCTCTGGCTCTAGATAGAATTTTTCTGCAATAAATGTCCTAAGAAATGAATCAATAGATGATAATTTGTTCTGCAATTCAAATTTTTCTATTTTAATATTTTAATTCTGCCTTCCACCAGAAGAATGACAGCAGAATATGAAGACTTGGCATTATGAATAATCTCCCTTATTGTTCTAACTTTTGTCTGTCTCTTTACCTTATCACCCAGGCACACCTCACAGAAATTGGGTATTCATCTACAGACCCGAGTGATACCTATTTCATGTGATTTTTATATATTTTTACATCATGGCAAACAAGACATCTGCATATCTATAATTAGCTAATATATTCAGGATCAGCCTCTATAAACAAGATGCAGGTGCACATAGTACAGAAGCACAGGGGTGGCATTTACTTGTGGGAAAATTACTGTTGCTTCATAAATGAAGAAGTTCAAAGAAAAACACTTTCTACGTGTGCAAAATGTTTGCCTGAGCTCCTGTCTACGTATTCCAGGTTGTATAATATTCTAGAACTCTGAAATAGCTTCTCAGGCACAGAAGGTTTTTTTATTAAAAAAAAAAAAAACAAAAAGACCATTTTGCTTGGTATGTGTGTTTCTCCAAAAGGGTAGAATGGACAAACAGGATGACTTATAGATTAATTTCTAAATAGTCTTAATAAATAAAAAAACACAGAGCCAAATATAAGGGTGAAAGCCTTAGAGAGATCAGAGAAATAGGGAAAGTCACCAGCCAACCTTACCTCACCAACTCTGCAGCTTCCAAAGAGAGAAACTTCCTGTCTACCCAGGCTTATATACCTTGCTTTTCTGCCCTCTCACTGGCTTTTAGCCCAGCTACCTCACTTCCTCTTCCTACACAGCTCTGTCACTTCCTGTCTGTACAGACCTCCAGGTCTGTATGATTGGTACTGAGATTAAAGGCGTGTGTCACCATGCTTGACTCTGTTCCCTAGTGTGGCCTTGAACACACAGAGATCCTGTCTGCTAAGTGATAGGATTAAGGGCGTGTGCTACCACTGCCTGACTTCTTTGTTTACTTAAAATGGCTTGCTATTTCCTCTGATCTCCAGGCAAACTTTATTTATTAAAACACAAATAAAATATCACCACAATGATTATAAAATTTCCAAGTCTAGAGTTAAAGCTTCATTCTTCAAAAGATCATGGTATGTCTTCTCAGTGCCTGGAATTCCTCTGGACCTTGAAGAGCTGAGTTGAATACTTCAGATAATATCTCTGCTCTCACAATGCTTCTATCCTCCAGACTTTCTGTGGAAGCAGAAGTTCAGTGATGTGCATAAAATAAACCATCAAGAAATAAGTAGAAAGTATAATGGGACCTAGAGGAGGGGAGACAGATCTAAGGAAGAGGTGCCAGGTGAGATGATCATGTCAGTAGTTACTCAGGCTGGTCAGATGCTACTGTGATGGAAAGGGAGTCATTCTGTAGCCATGGTGAAAGCATGTCTGCATGTTCAACAGCATCTAGATGCCCAGAGCCACAGAAGCCAAATGTAGTCAGTGGGAGATGATTGGGTAGGGTAGGCAGAACCAGATCCTGGGGTGGTGACCTTCTAATGTGGGATATGGAGGAGTCTTAGCAGAGATTGACATGTCTGAATATGTGTGTTTAAGTAAAACAACCATGATTACTATGTATCCATAATTTAAAACTCAAACCAAAACATTCTTTGGTGCCACTCTGCTTTGTTACATATCCTCCCGGTCTACCACCCAGTTAAAAACCCAGTGTGTACACACTGCTTGACTTCAAGCTTGGAGAGAAACTTCATTTGCCAACACATAGAAATCACAGGACAATTCTTGAAGAATTAAAAACAGGAACCAGGTCACTTATATAGACTATGTTCTTTTAAATGCATAATTAGAAAATCACCAAAGAAAGAAACTTGATCGTTTGAACATTAAAGATTTTGAGATCCTGAGAAGCTGCATGAATCAAGAGGAGAAGTCTGAAAGCATGGCTGAATCAGAGAGATTTAACACGGATTGCTAAATGGTCTTTTAATAAAAATCCCGGAGCCAGATATTGGGGTAAATGCTGAAAGATCAGACAGACAAAGGAACAAGCCACAGCCACCACCTCTTACCTCACCAGCTCCTCAGCCTGAAAAAGCCTCTAGTTCCTGTCTCCTCACACCTTATATACCTTTCTCTGCCCAGCCATCACTTCCTGGGATTAAAGGCATGTGTGCTTCCCAAGTACTGGGATTAAAGGTGTGTGCCACCACTGCCTGGCTCTGTTTCTCTCCTAGACTGAGTCAATCTCATGTAGTGGCTTTGAACTCACAGAGATCCAGACAGATCTCTGCCTCCCGAGTGCTAGGATTAAAGGTGTGTGCCACCACTGTCTAGCATCTGTGTTTAATCTAGTGGCTTGTTCTGTCCTCTGATCTTCAGACAAATTTTATTAGGATATACAGTATATCACCACAGAGCATTTAATTACTTATAATGTAGGTTGCAGACATTTAATCTAGTAAACTCCAGTGAAAGTCTTTGAACTGAGGTTATTGATGTAGAGAAGTAATTGTTCTCAGCCTTTAGGTGGCTACTTTATCTACTTGAGAGTTGCACACCTCAGGTGGGACCTTGACCTTGCAAGTAATGAGTTAAAAGAACAAAAAATATTAGTGTTACATATTTTTGATTGATCCATTCTAAAAGAGAAACAGAGCCAGGTGGTGGTGTTACACACCAGCACTAGAGAAGTGGAGACAGGAATATAAGGAGGGTGGAGACAGGATCTTGGCACACCCTTTTGGTCCGAGGATTGAGAGAGGTAAGAACTCTCTGGTGGCTAGTTGCTCTACTTCTCTATCTTTCAGCTTTCACTCTGATATCTGACTCCAGGTTTTTATTGATAAGACTAAATAGATTCATGCTTCACGTTCCTGTTGCTGTGATAAAATTCCATTGCCAAGGCAACTTACAAAAGAAAGAACTCATTTGTCTTACGGTTCCATAGGGATCAGAGTCTATGGTGGCAGGGAGGCATGGCCGCAGGTGTGGCAGTCACAGCAGCAGGAACAAAGGGGAGCCCACAACGTGAACCTCAAGCAGGAAGCAGAGACTGAACTGGAATAGCACATGCTTTAGAAAACATCGAAGCCCGCCCCCAGTGACACACTTCCTCCAGCAAGGCCACACCTCCTAAACCTACCCAAACAATGCCACCACCTAGGAACCAAGGATTCAAACATCTGAGCCTATGGGAGACAGTCTCATTCAACCACCACAATATATACATTATATATATATATATATATATGTATGTGTATGTATATGTATATATATAATTTTTGGAATGTTATATGTGTATAGAATTTTATTAATTTAGTATTACTGACTTTAAAATGCCTGGGAGGCTTGCTAAGACTTCGGGACTCTTGCTGAAGTCTCTCTCACATTCCCCAGAATGAAGCCTTCTTCCTCTGTAAAGAATAAATAATAAGACCAGGACGCATGTCAGTGTGCTTCCAGAGAAACCCAGGAAAAAATAAGGGTAGCATCTGGTGCATGGGTTTTTAGCATGACTGTTCACAGTAGGTTGAGTCTGGTAGTGCCCCAGGGAACTCTGGGTGGTGGCATTGTTTTTCTCTCTTGCTCAGACTTTGGAATTCCCTGCAGGCTGATCCTCCAGGGCCAATGGCAGAGCTCAGTGGAGAGTCATAGATAGATAGGCTCCATTGTTACCTTCTGGGCTCAAGAAACAGGACTATCAAATTAGAAATAGCAATAATAGTTTACACAGTTAAGATATGTGGAAACTCCCACATTTGTGTTAATATTTTTGAAATCCATGGATGTGAAGGAATGGGGAAAATAGATTCTAAGACACATGTTTACACATTCTAAAATGAAATCATTGAAATGCCTCCCCAGATGGATTGCTGACTCTGAAGCCATGGCCTCCATCGCTTCCATCCTCTGCTCGGGAGCCTGAGGTTGGTCCTCCTGTGTTACCACCTCCATCACACTTCCACATTGATGTGGATTTCAGCATCTGCCTAGTGTTGTTAGTTCCCACAGTATCTGCTTCTAGGAGGTACTCTGTTCAGGCTGTTGCCTCTCATCTCACCACATGCTTCTCCCCACCCTTTCAGGGCTCTCTGTTCTTGGAGTCACTCAGTGAGCCCACAGACTGCTGGGAACTAGGCCCGCTGGCCAGAGCTGCTTGCTGTAATCATGCAATTCAATTTGGTTCTGTTTTCCCTTTAAAATTTCCAAGAATCTTAAATTCTACTCCTCAAAAGAATCCAAAGTATTCCCAGTCACAAATCCATGTTTGAAGAAATTTGAAGATGAAGAAAACATACTGTCACCAAACACCAATGCCAGATCCTTTACCCCAAACTAACACATGTGTACCCCACCCAAAAATGTATGGTACTCTGGACTGGCAAGATGCCTCAGTGGGTAGAGGTTCTTTCTGGCAAGTCTGGAGGCCCAAGTTCAACCCCCAGAACTGACATCGTGACAGGGGAAGCTGAGACCTGCAGGTCATCCTCTGATTTTCCTGCAGGTGCAGTAGCACATACTCACTTGTACACTCACATAAACACACACATGCACACACATAAACACACATGCACACACTCACATAAACACAAACATAGACACACTCACATAAGCACACACGTAAAAATAAAAGCAAATGTGTAATTGCTATACCCTGAGCATGTTAGGGTGTAATTGCACCCTGCTTGTCTCTGAAAACCTTGCAATGGGCTTTACAGGGCAGTTTCTACCTTCACTGTGAGATCCTCCAGACCTGGACCAACATTTAATAAATATTCCTTCTCAACCATAATGACGTCCCCTGGATATTGGTTATTACTACAACAACAAAAGAAAAGAATAGTATTTGGGAGCTTATATGATGCTTCATAACTTTATACAGAAAGGGGGGAAAAGTTCCAAATACCTATTCTTTTTTAAGTGTATAACAAGAAGACACTTTCAATCATGTAATTCATATAATAAAACCTATTTTGGATTCTATACAATTTCAGGAGGTTTAGTGAAAATCTTACTTGAAGTAGCACTTTTAAAAAAAGATATATAATTTTAAAATAAAATAAATGTAAAGGGAATTTTTGTTAAACATTCACCATTGCTCTTTCAGTGGAATATGTTGCTTTTTCTTTAATATTTATCATCTGTTATAACTGTGGGCTATCTGAGATACAAAACAATTTCTCTATTATGTTTTTGAAAGATGCCGTTTTTCCATTTTGCATGGACAAGGGAACAGTAATTTTTTTAAATGTATGCCTTTTGTGTCAACACAATGAAATTTAAATGAGAGGCTGTGTCTCTCCTAAGTGCTTTGCCATCTGTCAATCAACCAAAGTATGGCTGTGATGATTATCAGCAGCACGCTTGTTTATTAAAAATGAAAAAGCCAAGAATCACAGCCAGCCATGATTCCTTTCTTTGACTCAGGCATCATACTTACAGCCCTATCAACCAAGCAGATCTGGAATTTGACACTGTACAAATCATCTTCCTGTCATTCATATGGAAGTTGCTGGGTTTCTCTCACTGGGGTGGTCTTGGTGGCTTTGCCTGGTACCCAGTCTGTCTTTAGCATATTAGTTAGTTTGTAAGGTAGTGTTTTAGAGGAAATCTGCTTCTTGCTTGCTCAGAGTAAAGCCAGCTCCCCAATGATGACCAAAGTCCCCCCAATTCAGTCCTGCAGCGTGGTACCACTTCATACCGCACCTACCCTTCTCTCTCATCCCTCAGCCCTAGGCCATGACCTCCTTGCTCATCCCAGTGACCCTCACCACATTCCCTCATCGCTAGTGGTGCGTCTCCCAAGCAGTCTGCTGCCCCTGGCACTCACACCATCTCTTCTGATTCTGTTATGTCTTTGGTTCTTACTTCCTGGGTACTGGAACTGTACATACAGTTTACCTAATCTCCTATAAGGGAAGACTGCAAAACAATGGCTGGATGATTGCCAGTCTCTTCCAGGTAAAGCTGCTGCCAGTTTCCCCTGTTCATTCATCAGATTTGCTTCTTTCCCGGCTTCTTAGTCTCTGACTCCTGTCGAGGCGTGTTGCCTCCTTAAATGGAAAGTCTTGGCCATCTAACCCTCCTTAAAGGCTAGAAAGAAAGATGAACAGTGGTCTGATCTTTACAAAAGTAAAGGCTTGGAGGGAACATCTGTGGGCTTCCTATATTCTGAAATGGTTTAGTAATTTTCAGATAACTAGGTTGTATCTCTGCCTTTTGGAGTTTGGATCTTCAAAAATTACACTAGTGCATACACCGAACTCTGTTAGGTGCTAAACCACATGTGAATTTCAGTTTTCTGTACATAATCATGTGAATTTTTATCTTCTCCCAATGAAGAAATGAAAGAATGTTTGTAATTGTTCATCCAAAGGGATAAATGTTTACACTCAAAAGAGATGTCTAACTTATTTTGGTTTTTGTTTATTATTTATTTATTTATTTATTCATTCATTCATTTTTGTATTTCCCAGACAGGATTTCTCTATGTAACTGAGTCCTGTCCTGGAACTTGCTTTGTAGACCAGGCTGGCCTGAAACTCACAGAGATCCTCCTGCCTCTGCCTCCCAAGTGCTGGGATTAAAGGCGTGTGCTACCATGCTTGGCTTGATTTCTTAAGATCAGAATTTGAAGAGAATTTGCTTTGAGTCGACATTTATATCTTTGAATTTATTGTGAACTTGAACCTGCTGACTCCAGCCTCCATCGGTACTGAAAGACAGGGAAGGAAGGAGGGAGAAAAGGAGGTGAATATCTGGACCACAAGTCAGATGAAGATGTCTCCTCACCTCAGCATGTATCCTCTAGCAGTGTGTTACAGTCCTATTCACACTTCTAAAATCAGTGCTCCTGGGATCACAAACACTGAAATGATTCCTTTTGTATGTAAACAAATATGCTTTTTTTGGGAAATAATTTATTTTTATTATTATTTGTGGCTTTTTTTCTCAAGATTCCTTGTTCATCATTGAAAGCATTTTTATGTTCATGCCAATTAATTTTATCTTTATTTGGTATATTTAGCTCCTCTTTAGTACACATGACACATGACCACCTCCCTTGTGAGCCTTTTGTCATGAAATTCAACCCTCCCACACTGGCTTTTAATGTTGCCTTTTGTCAGATAGCAGATTATCACTACAGCCTGCTTTTCTTCTCAGCCATCCCTCAACCATTTTGACTCTGCCATCAATACCCCAATGTTTTATTTATTGAAACATTATACAATATTTATCCATGAGATAAAATAATCCCTTTGCATTCCTCCTTATTGAAAATGGTCTCTGTCTTATGATGTGCTAAGATTACAGATCAAAGTTATGCTTTGTTCAAAAAAATCCATTTTTGATTGAAATTGTGTTAAAACTATAAATAAATTTTGGCAAACACTGATTTTTCAATATCTAGTTTTTCATTATGATCTGGGCATTTTGTTCTATTTTATTAATGTATTTGTTTGTGTTGCTTAGCAATGCTCTCTAATTCTACCCACATGGTTAGAGAGTTTATTCAAAGGCCCAGGCTCACCAATAATAAGAGGATGATTAAAACTTAAAACTAATGTCATTTCGTATAAAGTAGACTGAGAAAAATAAAAGAATTCTATAATATGAAGTGTATAGGGTGGTTCTTGCTCACTGCAGTAGAATGTAAATTACTATAATCTTTTAGACTACATCTAGTGGTTGAACACATGTATAACCTATAGTCCACTAACCCTATGCATCTGTGGAAACGTCTTTTCTGTGCACTTATTGCTTGTATACCCCCAAAAACAGGCAGTAAAAAATGTCTGTCTTCATGAGACTAGATAAAGAAGCTGCCCTATAGACTTACAGATGAGCACATCCTAGTATTAAATGCAAATTTATTGGTTGTGAGAGAAATTCCATTTATATCTTTACTTAAATAAGTATCACCAACATAATTTGTGATCAGTGCAAGTAGAGAGAAGTAAGTCCTCCACAATACCACCCCAAGACCCCTTTGTGGATGAGCTCTAGAGGTGTGTGGGCATTAGAAGCACAAACTAGATTCAGACCTTGACGTCCCTGCCTGCCTCGGTGTCCCCACCTAAAATAAGGCCGTAAGCATTTTGTCCTTTGTGTTCATAGCCAACAATTTCCCTGGTCTGCCCCTCACTGATGTTTGCAGATGTGGTGAGAGTGTGTTGGGTTTCCACTCTGCCAGCTGCCTTTAGTCAGCCTTAGCTTTCCCGGTAAACATCCACGCACACCTCCTTCTGATGCGCTTCCACTTTATGCTTCATATTTATTTCTCTATCTACCTATTTATTTGATAGGTAAGGTCTCATGTATCACCCTCTGGCTTCTCACTATGTAGTCAATCAACTGTCTAAGCCTTTTGAATTTACTTTATGCAAGTTTGAAGAATGGAAAGTGACATTCCCCTGCTGTGTGATCCTATTTTCAGTTATTCTGCGTTAACCCCCTGCTGTTTCAGGACCACATCCTAACTTTTTTTCTTTAACATACAGATCTTTTGGGGTTTCTTCTTGTCTTCTCTTTCCTTGCTGTCTATAGACTCTTGGTCCGTTGCCGCGATGTTTTTCTGATTGGTGCTTTAGACTGTGTTCCTCCTTCCATAGTCCTGTAGTTTCCTCTGATTTTTCCCCTATATTAATTCTTCTAGATGATTTTTTTTACTGTCATTCTGTCCAAAACAACTTGGAAACCTAACTTGACTTTGGATTATAAGAGCTTTAGTTTTTATCCCCATGCAGGTAAATGAAAGTCTTAGTCCTGAAAGGTTTCAGGAATGTAGTCCTCCAGACCCATCTATTCACAGGTACTCTTTTTTACCTCAGTAATATATGTAAATTTCCTCACACAAAGCCCTTAACCTTTGTTGATTTCCACAGAATTCTATATACTGTGATCTATTTTTTATTAAAATTTTAATTCTTTTTAATATACACACATATATGATAACTATGAAGATAGATAAGGAGAGTCTTCAGTTTTCAACCTTATTAAGCTTATATCTTGCTGCATTTCCTAATTAACTCCTAAAGCATTTTTTTTGTAATTGTGAATCTGTTTTTCAATGGGCTTACCAACCTACTTCAGTTTTTCTGTCTTATGGACCATTGTATCCATAACACAGCTAAATGATAAGGTTGGTCACTGGCATTCTCACACTGTTTTTTCACTTAAAGTGAGGTTGATTCTTGTGTTGTGTGAATGCATAGTAGTGATGTTTGCTATGGGCCAAGTTTAGGTTTAAAGGGTCCACTCACTGAGCCTTAAAGCAAATGTTCTCAGAGGCTAACTTAAGCCCCAGACAGAAGCTTGGGTCAAGGAGCCCTAGGAATGGCCCAGACCCAAGACTACTCCCTAAAAATAAAAGTATATGGTCTCTCTGGGAGAGCAACATCAGCCCCTCTATACGCCTGGGTAATGTGGGGTCAGGGGTTTTCTGGAAGAAAAGGAGAGATAATCAAGGGGGACTTAAACCAGTCTTAAGCACAAGGGCAGTGAAAGCAAGTCAGTCCTTGAAGTGAGCTGTGAAGGGTAAATTCCTCTTTACCATGTTCTGCACATGCATGAGAGAACAGGGATATACATGCCTTTAATTGTGAGATGACAGATTGTCCAGAGCTACATCATAACCCACCTGTCCGTCATTAAAGACCCACCCTGTTCTCACCGCCAGGGCTCCCTCTTTCCTTCTCCTGTGTCAGGAAAAGAACCCAGAAGAGACCTCGTCTCTTGACTCAAATGTTTTCTTGCACCATTTTCGTGCAGCAGAGTATAGACTATGTTATTTTTCTTGCCGTTGATAAATTTCTACTTAGGTGATTGGGATGATGGCTTCATAAGGGAGACCACATTTTGCTCAAGTATTAAGGACCTCAGTGTGAACTCCCAGCACTCATGTTGCACATCCACAAGTCCCGAGCTGCGGAAGGTGAGACAAAAGCGTTTTCCAGATGCTACTCAGCCCTGTCTCAAGGGTTAAGGAGAGAACTATATGGCAGAACACCTGAGTCCATCTTTGGCTGCCATAGTGCACATGGATGATCCTGTCACCATACATAATGCATGCAACACACACACACACACACACACACACACACACACACACACACACACACACGTCTATACATACATTATTATGCATCTTGTCCAGCTTATTGTTTCACACTCAAAGAATATAGATAGACATCCTGTCATGGGACACCCTGCGACCTCCTGAAGTAACATTTGGGGAAAGAATTTGGAGAATAGGCTTATTTTTTTGTTTTTTGTTTTTAAAGGAGGCCCTTCCGTGGCTGCACTAGAGAGTAAATACAGCTGAGACCATCTTTGGGGGGTTCAGTACTTCTGATCCCCGAGGACTATTTGGAGGACATGAGATCCCAGCCCTCAGGAAGATGGCTTGAGTGGCACTTGGCCTCTGTGCTTGTTTCATTGGCAGGGAGCCAACTGCTCATACACCCACACCTGACCTTGCCTCATTCTCACAGTGGAACTGACCAGAAACCTTCACCACGGTTGTTGTTAGCAAGAGGAGAATAATGAGCAGAGCCTTGCAGCAGATGGGGGAGGGATTTCTTTGTGGCATTGCAGGTATTTTTGTGTCTTTTAAGTACCTTATAGAAATGTATCACTGTGTGGAAGATAATGATTCATGTTCAGTCCGAAATAAAGGGTTTCCCTGTTCTTCTTTTATCTCCTTAAAGGATGGGACCCTGGGGTGATATGAACCTGAGAGTTAATACAACAGTAAAATAGATCGTTTCAGAGGTTCCCGTGAGAAATGGTTTTCTTTCACAAGTGATAGAAAACTTTACTAATATTTACTGTAATCCAGCCACTTGTCTTAAGTGAAAGGTAATTGAAAAAGATTAAAAATGTCAGAGTATCTTTTCCAAGGTGTCCTTTCTGTCACGTGTTCCCAAAGCCACCTTTGGATGGTCTTATCTGATGCCAGTGCCAGCCAAGGAAGGACACATGGATGGTGTCGGAGTCTTTGTGCTGAAATGGGTACAGGGCGACAAGGAGTCTATGAATTATGAGGACTTCAGAGTTGACGCTTAGGTGGAAAGAGGAATGAAATAACAAATATGAATGTATCTGTAGACTTGTGTCCTCCTCAGGCATCCCTCTGTGCTGTCTCATTTTCTTCCTAACAATTCCCTGAGTAGGCAGGGCAGAAATATACACTGCAAAAAACAAGTAATTTTGTGCCAGATGCAGAAGAGTCTGCAGGTGGAGCAGAAAGTCGAGGTCCCATACATCCTCCACCGAGGTTCATGAGCGGTGCCCGGGGGAAATCTGTGAAGACGGAACCATCTGGGCCATCTCAGTTCTCATTGCGGGCATCAGTTGCTATACTTTTGTTTTCTCATCTACTTACTGGAAGTTACTCTGTTAATGAAGTGAAACGTGTTCCTCTCTTCACTCTATTTTTCATATAACAACAACAAAAAAAAAACCCTTGAAATTGAGAAAAAGGTGTTTTTTGTGTAATCTTGGCATAAGAGAAATGCTTTTCTGAAATACATAGAGAGTAAGAATTACTCAAAATTATTTAAATGTCTTTAAGAAAATCTATTAAGTTATGACAAGAAAAGCAAGCATTGCACTCCCTTTTAAAACATAAATTAATTCATTTTCCTTATGTTGGAAATACAGCTAGCAAAAATCTTATGGTATTTATGTATATAAAATTATTTCTTGCCGGGCGGTAGTGGCACACGCCTTTAATCCCAGCACTCGGAAGGCAGAGCCAGGCAGATCTCTGTGAGTTGAGGCCAGCCTGGGCTACCAAGTGAGTTCCAGGAAAGGCGCAAAGCTACACAGAGAAACCCTGTCTCAAAAAACAAAAAACAAAAAAAAAAAAAAATTATTTCTTAAATGACCAGTACAATCAATACAATTGAGTAAGAATTGAGTTCATTAGCCACATACTAGATGGGATTCTGGATGTATTGCATAATATTTTAAATTTGCACTAAAACCACTTTAGAAAAGTATGACTAGGAACTGCATTCCTTTCACTACTATATGTTGTCATTCTATTCATAAATTAATTTACATATTGACCAGATAATAAGTTTAATAAGAATATCCTTTATCAAGTTGGCTTATAGGTATAGTTCCTTGACAGATAATCCTTCTGTAAATATTTTTCTTATTTCTTTGAGAGTTTTGTATTCTATGTATTTTAATGGTATTACCCCTTTGCCAGCTTCTCCAGATCCATACCTACTTCAGCTCACTTCACATTGAGTCTTCGCTTTTTAAAAATAATAATTTAAAAAATCAAGTTCAATTTTTAGGTGTGGGACTATCCCCTAAACCATGGTGGTCTGACCTAGCAGGGTCGTATCTTTAAAGAAAAAATCAACTCTGTCTTTCCCACTAGTTATAAATTGTAATAGATCCTCAGCTAGGGGTGAGACTTCATGCCTACCTTCCCTGCTACATGCCAGAATTTTGTCTGGCCTGAGCTTGCTCAGGTCTAATGTATGCTGTCACAGTGACATATCATTATATCCATAGATTAGTGCTGTCTCTCAATCCTCATCTGAAAAGCTTCTACTTGCAGTAGATGGTTATTAACACGGAGACCTAGAACTGGTCAATGTGATGAGAATAAGAAACTGGAGCGTACTTAGTCCAAATGGGACATCTGTATCACACTCCATCCTCCCAAGGCTCATGGAGCATCATGGCAGAGCATATGGGAAACTGTAAGACATGAGATGGTGAATGACTTCAAGAAAATAGTGTTTTCTAAAAAGGTAATACTTGCTGAGCACTTTGTTAAACAATTCATATTTTAATTCTTGTTTAGTACTGAGAATAACCCTATGAAGTGTCCCTGTCTTGTCAATACTTATAGACAAGTAACTGTCTAGAAAGGTACAGAGTAGCCACAATTTGAACTCCAGGGAGCCCTAAGCCTCATGCTGTGCTGCATCTCTGATATAAAATTTAAAGTGATGAGTTAGGCAAAGGAAGCAAGTTATTTCACATAACTGGAGGGAGAGAAAGAAAAAATAGAGATTCTCTCTTAAATTCTTTGATATAGCTTCTACGGTGTAACTGAAACACATTGTAACCCCTATGAAGTATACTTGTTTATTATTCAGAGGTAAGTACATGGGCATATGTTAATTCAGGTTCATTGGAAACATTCATTGCTTCTCAGATTTAATTTCACAAACTCAGTATTCAGAAGCAGAAAGATGTTGAGTTCAAGACCATTCTGAGCTACTTTTTTTATTTAAATGAAGGAAAAAGAAAGACAGCAAAGAAAATAATATTCTGTCTGTCAACAACCCAACAAGGCAGACAGTAGGACATAGTTTTGCTTTGGTTAACCAATTCACACTTCATCACAGGAGGTGGAAGCCATCAGTCTCCATCCTTCTAATTCTTGATGAACTGGCTCCCATCTAGATCCTAACTAGGCAGAGAAATAGATATGAGATACCTACATAGAACCCATTGAACAAGTCAGCCATATATCACAGAACTATATAGTAAACAAATTAAGGCTAGCTACCTGGGTTGGGAATAAAAATCTTTTGTGATCATTTTCTGATTCCATCAGGTTCAGAGATGTAGTCCATTCAAATGAAGCTGGGATGGTCCCATCTGCATTTCAGATTGATTTTATTCAACCATTTGCCTTAGTGCAAATAAATCTGATTCACTCAGGAAATCTTCAAAGAGGGGAACACAATGTCATTCCACTGCACTCTTACAGAGTGGCTGGAATCCAGGCACTGAGAACATCAGCTGCTGTGAGGTCAGGGAGCAGCAGGAAGTGGTGGTGGCAGTACCCAGCGGCACAGCTGCTCTGCTAGACTCCTCGGCTGCTTTTACCAAACTGAATATTTTCGTAGGATTCAACTATTAGTCTCTTGCATTTATCCAGAGGGTTTCAGAGCTTAAGTACATACAAAACTGAGCACATGTTTAGGTGGCTTTGTGCATAATTTCCAAAACTTGGAAGCGACCAATATAATAACCACCTGTCTAATAGAGAAGTAGATAAATTCACTGTAATATATCCAGAAACAGGAATGTTATTCAGTGCTAAAAAGAAATATAGAAGCAGGAAAGACAGAAAGGAACCCGAAATGCATACCAACTACTATAAAAAAGAAGCCACCTTGGACATGCCATGTACCATTCTTTAATGCATAATAATTATCTATTCAGTTTTGACTAATGTGATAGATAGTCTTCTAGTGGATTTATTTTATTTTGATATTATATAAAGCATTACATATTAGCTAACATATAGTTGCATTTTAATAATCCCTAAAACTAAAGTCTTTTTAAGATTTGATTTTTAAAGACTCCTGCAGAAAGGGATGGGGAGATACCTCAGTCAGTGAAGTGTTTGCTATGTGAGTAACAGGACTGGAGTTCTAGCACCCACATAAAGAGCTGGAGATAGTGGTGTCTTATGTAATTCTAACACTGGGAAGGTGGGGACAGACAGATCCCAGAGGCTTGCTGGCCAGGCAGTCTATCTGAATCCATGATCTCCATATTCAGTAAGAGATCCTGTCTCAAAATCTAATGTAGAGAGCAGACAGTGTCTTAGCTAGGGTTTCTATTGCTATAAAGAGACACCATGACCAAGGCAACTCATAAAGAAAAGCATCTAATTGGGGCTGGCTTACAGTTCAGAGGTTTAGTCCATTGTCATCATGGTGAGAAGCATGGGGACATGCAGGCAGACAAGGTGCTAAAAAGGTAGCTGAGAGTCTGCATCTTGATTGACAGGCAGCAGAAAGAACAAATGAGCCATTGGGCCTGGCTTGAGCTTCTGAAAGCCACCCCAGTGACTCATTTATTTCAGCAAAGCCACACCTACTCCTACAAGGCCACACCTCCAATAATGCCACTCCCTATGAGTCTGTGGAAGCCTTTTGCATTCAGACCACCACAGGAAAAATGGTTGAGTAAGACACCCAACCTCAGCCTCTGGCCGTCTTGTGCATGTGCACCCAGGCATGTGTACCACATAGACACATGTGTCACCCAAACACGTAGACACATGCAAGCAAGGACCTGCTGTTCGACTTCCAGAACTATTATTGTATATTACTTCATCAAGTCACATAAACGTGAAGTACATTATCAAACTAAAAGTATTTACAAAATTAAAAATTAACTTATTGATTTGCTCTCACGTTTAATATCTATGCCTGATAGGTTCACTATTATGGTGAGATTTATTTCTTCTTTCTCAATGGCTTCATCATTATTTGAAACTATAGAATTGTAAAGCACAGAACACATATGCAAATGCACACACAGAGGAAAAAAAGACCTTCCTTATACCTTTGTATACTCATGGGGTGACCTTCTGAGGTGAGGTAATAATGTGGCTGGGGCTATAATGCAGACATGCTCAGTTCATGTCACACACACACAGTTCTCCCGAACGCTGCCAAACAAGCCCAGGGTAAAATTGTTAAGGAAGGACATTGTTTCAGGTTCCATTGTTTCTTTTTTAATCAACTCAGTCATCCTTTGAGCTGCCTTCCCCAGGCATCCTTACCACATGCAGGCTGTGCTCAGTGCAAGGAGGAGAACTCAGCATTCACTCAGCAGTGCTGTGCCCTGGGAGTCCTCCCCTCTGTCTTTCTGGTGCTTTTCCCATGGGAGGCACAATACACAAAGCACTACATCATGCTTTCCAGATTAAAGAATTTGGGTTCCATGAGCACTGTAAAGCTTTCTGCTTTTTATGTTTGCATTATGTGCATGAGTGAAAACACTTCTTGTAGGCTCTTAATGAATCATCAGTGTTCCAACCTGTGTGCATGAAGCCTCCCTCCTTATATTTGTAAGCTGATGTGGGAAATGCCCCTGGAGATCCCTGCATACAACCTCAGCTGTTCACAAAAAGCCCTTTTTCCCCTCCTTTATAGTGCATATTACTCAATTTTGAACAGCAATGTTTTAGTAAATCTATAGAACCCTAAGGTAGCAAGTCATATGTTAATTAACGCTCCTCATTCATTCAGCATTGATGTGGTGAGCATTTATGGTGAACATGGCATTACACTTGGGATGAAAGGATATTGGTGAAACAAATGAAGATTATAGTCTTATGGGACCTTGGAATGCTGGGGTGGGGAGTAAGTATGGCCAGATTGCAGCTTGAAGCAGTGTGGTTGAACACCATTGACAGAGGGGCAGGGTGCAGTGAATAAGTTTTCTGAAATATGAAAATTAAACTATGGAGGTGCCAATCTTTCAATCCCTGATAACATAGAAGTCTAAAGAAAGACAAAGAAGCCCTCCCAAATGAATCATCTGATTTTCCACATAAATGCAGCAAGCAGTGTTAAGATGTAGCTTTGCTGCTGCTGATGCCAACGAAGAGTCTGTGTATTGATTAGGTACTTTGTTCTCTCTTCAATTTAAATACTTAAGTTGTCCCCAAAGTTAATGGGCAGCAAAAAGGCCATGTATGTGGAAGCATACCACAAAACATTTCTTGCATTCATCTCTAGATTTCAGTTTTCTTTGAACAAATAGAACACTACAGCATAATGTGTTTTTCACTGTAGTTAATCAAAGACCTAAGTGTGACATGCTTTCTGTGGTCAACCGTGCTGTGCCTCTCACTCTGAGTGACCTTCTTGCATCCCAGAACTTCCGAGACAAAACCGCTTGTGTCAATTATTTCAGCTTCTCATTGAGTTTCAGCGCCTTTTATGTGTCTGCAGTCTTTCCCTGTTAAGTAGAATACTTTCGGTGTTTTCTGTATCAATACTGCTGCCCTTTAAGACAGTGGTAAAATTTAGTTAAGTCTCAGGAATGGTAATCATTCTAACTCCGTGAGCACATGACATTTTGGGTTTGTTTTTTAAAGAAATGTTTGAGGTACCCATTATGGAGTTAAAATTACCTTTCCAAGATTCTATCCTTTGAAAGCAGTGCATTCACTTTCTCATGGGTAGGATATTAAAGCAGTTGGAGGGGATGGAATCCAAGAAGAGCACTTAGTTTCCTCCCCTTTTGTAAGCCTCAATCCAGTTCAGTGCAGCTGTCTGTAGCAGGTTTGCTGAGGGAAACAGTGCTTGGGCTCAGACAGCAGAACCTGACTCCCCAAGGCCAACGCTCTTTCCCTTGTTCTTTCAGATAAGGAGACAAGGAGGCATACAGCTCCTGGTGGACCTGCTGGATCACCGGATGACGGAAGTCCACCGTAGTGCCTGTGGGGCTCTGAGGAACTTGGTGTATGGGAAGGCCAATGACGACAACAAAATCACCCTGAAAAACTGTGGTGGCATCCCAGCGCTGGTGAGACTGCTTCGCAAGACCACAGACCTGGAGATCCGGGAGCTGGTCACAGGTCAGACTTCTTACTAAATGGTTCCATTTTACCTCAAGATGCCTGTTTCAGTATCCAGCCCAGCAGCAAATGTGAGAACCAGGCATTACAACTCAGAGCCTCCCAGAGCTGATAACATAGTCATTTTCCAATTTCAAATGAGTCAGTAAAAATACCATCAAAGGTAACATACGTAGGTAGACCATGCTCAATAATTAGAAACGAGTAAAGGTAGCCATCCCTAGCATTCTGTGATCTTACTTCAGTCCTTGTCATTTGCTTTAGAAGTAGTTGAGTTTCCTGCAGTACCCACAGGCCGTCATTAGAGTAACATTAGAAATAACTGATAAGGGGACAAGGCCTTCAAGCTATTGGCAACGAGCCATATATGTCCTGGTTTATGAGTACACTGAGCATACTGTGCTTCTAGTGCTAATTGATTGAGTAAAATACCCCTGCATGCTCAGCGTTCCAAGGTTATATTACTGAATATTAAAGAGCTGTTTGAAAGTTAACTTGAATGCCTTTCCACATTCATGGAACTTTGGGTTTTAGACTTAATAAGAGTAGCTTGTAGAGTAATGAGGGTTTAAAGAGGGAAAATGTTGAAAGCGTTCAGCCCGTACCTTTCTTGGAATAATTGGGCAGAGTAACTCGTTAACTGTCATCCCTCACTTTGTAAGTGTGCAGTCTTGTTGGCGTTCTAATGACACACGTGTCCCCAGTACGGGATTCCAAATGGCTCTGAAGTTCCCTCTTCTTCATTATGCTCACTACTGTTGTAGGTGGTTTTTGGCTTCTCGTTCATTAAGGTACCCCTACAAGCAAGTATTTGACAAATGAATTGCAAATGCGACTTCCCCAAAAGATCCCTTAATTATCCACTATACCATCGCCTTGACCTTCTGTCTCAGGTCTAAAATTTCCCTATATCTATGCAGATGAAGTATGTGAAAAAAATATATTTAAGGAAATGCATCGCGCAAGCTACAGAATCATAAATAGGCACGCAAGGCTGGCTCCAGACTCCCAGTCTCAGTACATTTCCTTGTGTTTTCTTTCTTCAAGGTAGTTGTTCTATCTCTTTCTTGTTTTTAGCTAAGTTTAAACGAGACCCAAATCGGCTCCTCTTTTTTTATGTTTTCTTTGTTATGTCCTCCCCTAACCCTTACTTGCTTGCTGGCTTTATTTCCTCTTCATTTTTCTATAAGTAGAGGGTTTTCCTTGTGGAAATAATTATTGGCAAGGGTTATAGTATTATTAAAGTAATGTTTCACAATGAAGTCAGATGGGTCAGGCGAGGTAAAGCGGTCATTATCTGCATTTTGTGACTTTGAGGACTGTTTCCGAGGTGAATTACACAATCTGAAATAATTCCCTGCCATTATGGTTATGCAAGACCATCTTTATTCTCACTGGTTGTGTGTGAGTTGGAAGTGCCTGGGAGAAAAGGACTCAGTATGTGTGATGGAAACAAGATGCTTGGTGCGTCAAGATTCTGCTACTGGATACAGAAAGCGGGGGAATGGGAATCTTGCACAATACCTTCTGCATAGGCTGGACATGTTATTCCAGGCTTGGAAAAGACTTAGAATTAAGTTACCTTTGTGTTGTCTGCAACTCAGAACCATGATCTGGAAGCTGCTTCAATAGCATTTATGGCGTTACCAAAGAAATCGTGTGAACGTTGGAGGTAGCTGATGACCTAAACGCAGTGGGCCCATGGCCTGGCACAGGAGCTGCGGTTGGCACTTGGGGTGCCCAGAAAGGGGTCAAGAGAAGCTGTTGCCTTCCCCAGCTACTTTTGGAAGCTCTTGGGGACCACCATTTTAACCCCAAACAGCGGCAGAAATGCCTCTGAGCTCCACTTGGAAATATCAAAAGTATACATCCTTCTTGGAAGGTTAAGAAGATTTCACTTGTGGTGAAGTTCGGGCTGTGGGAAAGATGTAGTACTTGGCATACAGACCAACCTTCCCTCTTTCACTCTGCTTCTCCTGAGGAAAGCCGAACAAGAATGTCCCCGTGGTAGCCAAAGCTTTCTCCTCTTTCCTTTCTGAAAGGAACACTGTCTTTGAAACATCGGTGAATCAGTTATGAACAATCAAAGTTACTACCCTAGCAGATGTTGTCTGCCTTCCCAGAGGCAGAGTGTTATAGTCTCACTGTAGCTGGGGTTAGCATTGTAGGTGCTGTTAAATAACAATACTGCAGTACCATCTCGCAGAAGGGAATGGGAAGAAAACGCCTGTGAGGACAAGCTTGTGCAGAGGGATGGGTGCTGGGAATACAAAGCCTTCTAAGTTTTTCCAGGGGCAGAGACTTGAGGGTACCAGGAAGGCTGCAGGACTCAGCTGACTTCTGTTTAGACATCACACCAGTGATCAATCTAATCAAGTCCAAAGCCAATCCTTCTGGCCTGAGAAAAATGAAATGAGGTAAATGGAAGTCAGAGAGCCTTAGAGACAAATCTGCATCTTCAGCACTGGCCCATATCATCTGCCAAAGCGGGCTTTGAAGTGCTGATTCTGTTGACTCCTGCAGAGCTTGAGGAATCCAATGTTTTATTTCAGCTAACCCAGTTTAACCCCAAGGTCACCAAGCCCTCCGTTTCTCTGTGTCTTTCCTCCTCTGAGACATTTGTCTCTGCCCAAGTCCAGTGGTCTCCTTGGTGTAATAAGCCTGCCTGTGTGCTCCCAGGAATATCATGCTTCCCACTCATCATCCCTCAAGCACTTCAGAGTGCACAGATGTTAGGTGTTCTGCTAAGCCCTGCTGACTAACTGACTCTCGATCGAGTACTCACTGCCAGGGTGAAGCTCTGCTCTGAATGACCAATGCCTGGGTATTACTGAGCGATAAACATGTAAAAATACTGTGATGGTTTAAATTAGCAACAGCCCCCATAGACTCATGTGTTTGAATGCTTGCCCTATAGGGAGTGGCACTATTAGGAAGTGTGGCCTTATTGGAGTAGGTGTAGCCTTGTTGGAGGAAGTGTGTCACTGTGGGAGCAGGCTTTGAGGTATCGTATGCTCAAGCTATGCCCAGTGTGGCACACAGTCTCCTTCTGCTGCCTTCAGATCAAGATGCAGAACTCTCAGGTCCTTCTCCAGCACCATGCCTGCCTGCCTGCTGCCATGCTTTTCTCATCATGATGATAATGGACTAAACCCCTGAAACTGTAAGACAGCTTCTATTAAACGTTTGTAAGAGTTGCCAAGGTTATGGTGCCTCTTCACATCAATAGCACCCTAAGACAGAAGTATTCTGACAAATGTGTCCACATTTTATAAACTTCCCAGATAAGCAGTGAAGAAGTCAGTGTCTGTGGAAGGTATAGAGAGATGTAAAAGCGGCTTTCTTCACTTCCTTTGCTCCAAGGAGCCTCCACAGATCCTTTTGGGAATGAGGTCATGTGTCCATGCATGAATTAAATAAAACTGTGATTTTTTTTTTCAATTCTCCAGGAGGCATGATACAGAGTTCATCAAGGACTCATGACATGCTGTGTTATAGGAGTTCCCTTAGGTAAAGGGAAGTTTTTCCCTCAGGCTTTCTTCAGCCTCTGAGCTCATACATCAGAACACAATGCACTGGGAAATGTTAAAGGACCAGGGAGACAGGGGTTCTTTGAAGTCATCCTGTCTATAGATAGATATTAGGATCTGCAGAATTGTAAGCTGATTAATTTAGTGATCTTAACATGTTTTAGAAACAGGAATTTGGATGAAATCCAACTATCAAGTCTTGGAATGAGCCTATGTGTCCATCAGCAGGGAAACGAGTAAAGAAAAGGTGGCATATATACACAATGGAATTTTATTCCTCAGTAAAGAACCACATTATGTTGTTCAATCAAGAGGTTGTCATATGAAACAAATTCAGTCAGGTCCAGAAAGAAAATGATCACCTTTTCTCTCATTTGTGGACCATAGAATTTATGTAAATTCATAAAATTGCATATGTATATCTGACAGGAAGGTAGAGGTGAACGCTCTGGGGAAGCTAGGGGGACTCACCGGAGAGGGAGGGCTGAGTGGGGTCAGGACACAGTCAAGTGCCTTACGTACTCCATTAAAATGTCCACATGAAATGCATTACCATGTGCAAGGTGTGTATACTGATTCAAAAGAGATACTGAGAAAGCCAAAATGCAAACAATAGAAGGATAAAATGAAGTAATCATCCCACAGGTCCATAAATTACTTACTGAATAAACCTTAGAAAACTGTTTGAACAATAATTAAATGTTAAAGTAGAGGTGTCTGCCTGCAGCACACAACCAGGCATGCTGGAAAACACCTGCCTGCTCACTTTGCAGCCGCAGCTCACAGCGGCATGTATTTCTTCGCTGCCTAGTAGGCCTGGGAATACATAATTTTCCTCCTATGCAATAATTAGGATGAGATAATGATCAGCATTGTATTTAACCCCAGTTGAAGTTATTCTCTGTTGTCCATTACTCACCATGCTTGGGAGCAAACGGACCAATTAGAAATGTTGCGTGTCCTTTGGGCATGATGAATGTAAGGTTTTTCTCTCCCTAAATGTGGGAATAATCAACATAAATTTTGAAATACACAACTGAAGTTTTGAGAATGCTTCACAAATAATAATAAAGCAGATTTTTATTGGAGCATAAGACTTGATCAGTAAGTTTTACATCGGTGTCCTTGGGAGCATCACTTCTCCAACAGTAGGGGGTAGTCTGTTTATGCTGTGTGGGCCCAAATGGTCCTTTCTTTTAATTAAGGAAACCAGCCACTGACTCAACCTTGCCAGTGATTTCATTTTTCTTTCTGGTTTTTAAGTTGGCATACAAACTAATGGGGTTTGCTATAGCATCTTCATATGTAATATGTCATCACATATGCTTCATCCTGATTCCTCCTACCCCCCCACACTGTTGCCTACTCTCATCTTCCTCTTATTAGTTCATTTCTTCCCCATAAATAGTCCCCCTTTCTTTCATGCTATGTATTCTGTTACCTGCTCTTTATTTTCCCATTCCTTAAAATCACTTCCCCCTTCTCACCGTCCACTCTCTGGTTTCATGACCTTAACACACACACACACACACACACACACACACACACACACAAATTTAAGTCTTGCATATAGAAGAAAACGTGCAGTTTTTGTTTTTTTATCTTTGCCTATGCTTTCTGTGATTGCTGATTTCCTTCTGTCTACTCAACATCTTGTACTCCAGAGCCCCATACATCTGGCAACATCAGGATCTTGTCCCCCAGCTCTATTGCATAGCAGCCCTGGCTTACAACATCTGTCCCCTGGATCTCAATACCCTCTTCTCTAGTGTTTTGCCATCTTACATATTCCTAAAAATGGGCAATCAGAAGATATTATTAAGAAAATACCAGTTTTAAAGTCTCACATGAAAGTGAACTATACTAGATATGGAATTTATGATAGAAAGTTATTTTTCCTAGGAATATTTTACAAATTTAATTTTATCTTTGATATTATAGGATTCTGTGAAGGTGTGTGCTGATATTTGGCTGTGTGTTTCTTTAAAAAAAAATTCCTTGGTACTGAACACTTCCAGTTTAAAGAATGACCTTCTCCGTTCTGAAATATTACCTTTTTATAAACCACTAATTCCCATAGCCTCCTTTTCTGTCCTCTATGCAATTAGTCAGACTTTGACCCTCAGGTTGTTTTTTTCTTTGCTTATGTAATTTGGAGACCTTTGCCATTCCTGTTACACAATCGCGGAACCGTTTCCACCGCCTAACATTGATTTGTACCATTCACTTTCCTCACTCTTTGTAGAAGCCTCTGGGAGCAGGGTTGAAGACTGTGATAGCATCTTTCTCATTACTTTTAAGAAACCGCTTTCTGATTTTTATGGCCTGTGTTTTTATTTTACTAATATATAGTGTTAAAGCATTTCTCTAAGAATGTCGTATAGCATGAATCATCTCACTCTTCCTGGTGTCAAATCTTCTATTTGGGGTGACTGTCTCTTTAGTTTTGCAGACATGCTTGTGACAATTACCCTAGATCTTCTAACTTTTAAAACAGAAGGAAGCTGGGCTTTGTTGAGCTGTCTGCACACAAATGAAGAGTGGTAAATATGTGGTGAACTCTTTCTCAAGGTGGACTGGTAGGGTATACTTTGTGGTGAAGGGTCCATAAAGTGTCTTTGTTAGGTAGATTTTTCAAGACTGAATTTTAGCTAGGGAAGCTTTTTAGCCCTCCCTTATACAATCAGTTTTCTTGTCTTTATTTTTTCTGGAGTTCTTCAAAGTTGTCAGTTCTGTATCATGGCTCTGCCTGGAAGGATAGGCCAACACATTCCTGCCTGTGAGTGAACATTGCCCTTACATGACTGTGGCAAATCAGGAAATAGCCCACTGTTTCTATACAAAGTCTTCATAGCTTCTCCCTTCCTATTTCCTTTCCATATGCCACATGTTTGACATCTATGAAAATCTCCCTAAAAGTCCATTAGGACAACGAGTCCCCTCATTGAAATAGAGCCCCCTGGGTAGACCCCAGCCCTAACTGAGTTCCCCCACTGCCCTACTGGTCCACTAAACTCCTGTTGCATGAGTGAGACATAGGATGAGATTTCTGCTGGATGATATCTTTCTATTATCTTCCTAATTCCATTAGATTCCTAATGAATAATATCTTCCCTGTGTGAGTTCTGAACAGTTTGACAGAGAAAACAAAATGTAAATATTAGTGAATATTATTCCTCTTTCTGGTGGAAGCCAGGTTGGAGGCATTATTCTAGGTATAGCAGCTACTTGAGCTTACTAATTCAAGACATTTTATTATGTTTTTGTTAGTGTTGTTGTGGATTGAAGCCATATTCCACTAGCAGTCTGCCACTGAACTACATCCCCAGCCCCAAGGCACTTTTCTCTTTACCCCGTTGTCTACCATCACCCAGAGGCTCCTTCAAAAGTAGGAGCTAAGTAGTTTACCATAAGAGCCTTTCTTCCACCTTTATGGCTTTTGAGGGAGAGGGTCACTTAGAATTCTGGGCAGAGAGTTAATAACTCACAGCAAGAGTCACTGAAATGGGTCACAAGAGCAAGATTTTTAATCAAATTCAGAGCCATCATGTTCTCAGGGTTCAAAATTAAACCCCAATTTCATTCCTTGTTCCAAACAGCATGTACCCACATTGTCCAGCACAGTGAATCAGGGTTTCCACAGTAACAATAAGCAACAACTCGGAGGTGAAAATGAATATAGATGTCCCAGAAGGACAGGACAACAATGAAGAATTATCAAATTCCCAGGGAGAAATTAAAATCAAAGGGGAAAACCTATTTCATGTTGAAATCCAGAGACATTAAAGTTCAAAATAAAATGAAGTTTAAAAAGCCATTATCTCTTGCCATTGTGTGTTCTAGTAAGTGAATGGGGATGTAATCACAGGCGTAAAGGGCTAAGATGAGGGCATCCTTGACGGACTATCATTCTGCTGGCAAAAGATGCCCTTGAACTTAAGTTGGAGAAACAATACCAATCTGGTTTCGTTTGACTTCAAGAGTCCATTATCAATGAGCTTAAATGTAATCAAGAGATAAACTGTCTCGGTTAAGTATGATGTTAAAGGGGCTGGAGGGATGGTTCAGTGGTTAAGAGCACTGGCTGTTCTTCCAAAAGACCCAGGTTGATTTCCAGCACTCACATGGTTGGCCCAAACCATCTGTAACTCTAGTCCTAGGGGATCTGACCCATTCTTCTGGCCCCTTTCCTTAAGGTACATATGTGGTGCACAAGCATGTAAACACACAAGCAGAGCATGCATACACATAAACAGAGTGATGTAAATAAATCTTTCATTTTGGTGTTAAGCACGTACCACCTGAAGGAGACTTGTCTGTGACTTGTTGCTTATTTTGGAAAGGTGTTTAAGTCACCTTACAATATCAGAGTATGGCGTGGAGGCAACCTATCCTATTGCCAGGTATAATAGCTGTGGTTTCACTGGAGCAGCAGACACTCTGGGAGTGACATGGAAAAATGGACTTCCTGTCAGGATTAGACCTGATATTATAGTCAGAGCTGGCAAAGAAAGCGCCATGCCTGCTGATGAGCTGGGACGGGACACTGGTTATCAGGCTGTCATCAGGAAGAAAAGCTGGACATAAAGCATGAGAGACAACAGCACCCAACCAGGACCTGGATGACAGGCTCATGTCTTCTGTTGCTGGTCACTGATCATGTTCTAGCCATGAGTAATGGTTCAGAGCTTTCATGTGTATGGGGCCCGGGCACGCTGACAGAGGAGATGCGGTATGAGCAGACAGATCTGTGTCCCCCATGCTGCCTCCTTCCTACAAGGGGAAGAAGCAGAGCAATGAAAATGTACACAGACCGGTGTTGTCTGCGCCTTGTCTGAGATCCGCAGGATTCCTGGCTGTTGTCTCATTGGTACCTGCCAAACTTCAGAATTCCCTGTGGACAGCAGCATCTGGAGCCAGGAAGGGAAGGGAGTTCTGGGAAGTGTAGTGCTCACTCAGCTCAGCTCAGACAACTCAGCCTAACCCACCATATCAGGACTGACATGAGGTAATATTTTTCCCTGATGCGGTGTGTGTACCATGAGCATGCCTGGAGGCCAGAGGAGAATGGATGGGTCTTTCCTGTCCTACTCTACCACTCTCTACCATATTCCCTTGAACCGGGATCTCTCACTGAACCTGGAGCTGGGCTGGATTCTAGAAAGCTCCATGTTCCACTCACACCTGAGTGCCGGGGTTACAGACCTGTGTGTAGACACACCCAGCTTTTTATGTAGGTGTTAAGGACTTGAGCTCAAGTCCTAACACTTCACAAGTGGCCCTTATTTGATAAGCCATCCCTCCAGTCTCTGAGTTTCCTCTCTGGGGGTTTTCTTAGCTGTCTGGTACCACAGGTAGAGGGATATGTACTGTCTGCTGGTGGCCTTCACTTCCCGTGGCTCATTAACAGCAGGCATTCCTCCATCCTGTGCCACAGCAGCTGCTTTTCTTCTATTTGCTGTGGAACCGGTTGGGTCTGATCTCCCCACACCGTCTGGCCATCGGCCTCTCCTGGGGATGCACATGTGTGTGCACCTGCCGTGGTACAGTTGCACCATGCCGCCAGCTCCTATTTTCTGCTTGCTCAAGAGCTCTTCATACCTCCATACTGGGACCTGCTGCTGGCTTTCCTTTCTCTTTTTCTGTCTCTGGCAGATCTTTGGAAGGCTCAGCCAAGTCTCTATGCATTTCTAAAACATCCCTTTGGGTTCCAGAACAGCAGTTGGCCAACTCTGTAGAGGGGTAGCTAGAAAGCTTTCCAGTTTGTAGACTCTTGGGCCTGCATTAGAATCACTTAGTCTACCTATAGGTTAGTCACAAGGTTATACATAGCTGCAGGGATGTGACTGTGTGTCAGCATGGCTTTATTTGTACACGTAGGTGGCTGGCCCTCAGGTTACATTTTATAGAAGTCTCAATCAGTCTTTCTTCCACTACCCACTGTGGGTGGCACTATTTCCTGAGTAGATCCTTGACTCTGTAAGCAGAGTGCTGTAACACAAATTGCTCAATGGTCTTATTAATAATGCATCCTGAGTGTAAATGCAATGTGACTGGCCAGCTTCCTGCTCCTGGCGCCAGACCTTCTCTCCTTCTCTGCCTGCTGCCGTGTCCCTGCCATGGGGGACTGTAGGCTTCTGCAACTATAAGCCAAAATAAACCATTTCTTCCATAAGCTGCTTTAGTCAAAGTGTTTTATCACAGGAAAAGTAGCTAAGAGAGTAGACATGTGCAACATATAAAATGGGCAACCTCCTGTGGGGACTGGCAGCTTCCCCTTCGTCCTCTAGAAAATGCCAGGACACCTCTTATGGAGACCAGGGAAACTCAAATTCCCTATGTTTACTCTCATAAGAGGAAGAAGGTTAGAGCTCAGTCTTACCAGACAAACCAACAGGTGGTTTCGTTAAGCCTCTCTAGCACTCTGGGAAGGGTGCAGAAGTGGTTGGAAGAAACCTGTATTCTATTAATACAGTCTTCCACTCATAGGAAGGAAGACTTCCTGGGGAAGAATCCTTCCTCACTAATGCATGGCTGTTAATTCCAGTCGACTGCTGAGGGACCCAGAAGATTAAATGTGTTTGTTTAATCTCTTATGGACCACATGGCATCTAGCTAGCTTCTAATTAGTACATTCATTACAGAGACATTGCCTGTTCTAACCTGCTATCATTTTGGCCATTTTAGAGTCATCTCTCTACAGTGATTAATCAAATAATATCTACATGTGAAAAAGCAAAAACTTACAGTCCTCAGCACTGTTCTGACCCCAATTTCCTCCTACCAAGTTGAGTTCAATCAAGTTAGGGAATGTGCACCATCACAGCCCTGCTCACCTCACTCTGTCCTAGAGGTAGACACGTTTGTAGTTTATTCACACTCATCCATTAAACACATCAGTGAATGTGGTGAGTACCTACCCTGTAGATGTGAGGCCAAGGTGCTTAGTGTTGCAAGAATGGGAATCCCAGGTTTCTCCTCATCATAGACCAGCTTTCCCATGGATACAAATTCCTTTTCCATAGCTAAGATCATGGTGAGCCCTTTTTTGGAAACCAGATGGGCAATGGGGCTGGGGAGAAGCCAAGTGAAGAGAAATTCTGCTTTTTCCAGTGAATTGTATATGAGAGAATGAATACCCTAAGTAGAATTACATAATCAGTTCACAAAACCACTGTAAGAGGTTTCAAGCTCCAATCCAGAGACATGCCTTCACAGATCTGGTGTCGTGGTAGACAAAACAGATAGTAAACCAAAGCAGTAGATCTAGTTCACATGACGTGGCAAGAATTGGCATGAAAAATCAAGTGATCTGTTTTCCTGAGATCAGAAAGGGTTGAGGGCTTATATACAAGGAAGCTCTTCTTGAACAAGTGAAGGCTGCATGTAGTGGCATGTTAAAGTAGAGGTGAGTTTTACTCTCTCATACTTGAAGTCTGAAGGAGTGTTTTAGGTGGAGACACAACTCAATCCCATGGACTCTTCCTACCCATGTTCCTTCACAGCTGTGGCTCCCTGTTTCAAGAGTATGTCTCTCTTACTACTGATCGTGATTATGCCCCAGTGAGTAAGATATTTTGATTTAAATTTTACAAAAGAGTTATAGCTTATATTATAATTGTATCTAGACAAGTCATCCTTACATTCCTTCTTTATTAACTCTAACACAAGACATAGCATGTAATCAAATATCACTGACGATGCTGTATTAGAGGAGGATTTAGTGTGATTATGGTCTTTACTTACCTAAGAACACTGTAGAGTTTCGTCAACATCCTTTGTATGGGCTATATTGGTTGTTCAGATTTTGCAAAAATGTGGACCTGAGTCTGGATCCCCAGAAATCAGAACAATACAAGTCTATAACTCCAGCACTGGGGACAAAGACAGGGCCCTCCAGTCCAGCCCATTAGTGAGATCTGGGCTAAGTGAGATCTGGGCTAAGCCTTATCTTAAAACAGAACATCATCAAGGTGGAGAAAAGATTGAGAAAACCCCCCAACAATCAACATCTGATGCATGCACGTGTGCACACACACACAGTATATGCCCATAAGGTAACGTTAAGTGGCATCACACACACACACACACACACACACACACACACACACACACACACACACACTGTGTATGGCCGTAAGCTAATGTTAAGTGATCATCTTCATCCATCCTACATATCCTGAACCATCTGAGGTTACCTAAACTGTTCATACAGTTTTCATCTCAGAGATCCGTAGTGCTGGAGAACCTAAGATAAAATGTTCTTCCACACCCTTGCCAGACATGCCGGAATCTTAGGAAGGTCCACAGGAGGGTATTGATGAGCCCTTTCAGCTTTCCTCAGCTCACCAACCTTGAAATGTACAGTGCATTTGTGCTCGTTAGACCTGACAAAGTGTAACTGATTTCTATCTCTACTTTGCAACTCAGGAGTTACAAGTTAATTAGAAACACTTTTCCCTAATTATATTTGAGAGTTTGCTCTATTTGCTCTACAATTATCACAAAAATTACATTAACTAGTGTTAACAAACACAGCATAGAAATCCCCACCGGATGTTGGAGGTGAGGGGGCAAAGCATACAGTGTCAACATCACTTGCCCAACACCTGGTTTCCTTCCCAACAGATGTTTTTATTCTATACTTAGAGTAAAGCATCCAGAGCAGACTTTCTTCGTGCTGTGTCTTAGAAAACAAAGCCATTCTGGCAGAATGGAAGCTTCAGTTTTGCTTGTTCTATACCAGGTTTGCTCCTGCAGTGGGGTTTCCATTGATGGCATGATTGACATTATAAAGTGGTGGATGAAGCATTTATGTAATTACTATTTATCAATAAATCTTACGAGGCGGATATCGATATAAGAACCTGAATGATCAGAGAAGTGGCAGAGAAGCGACCAGTAACTTCCTCTCTCTCTACCAGTAACTTCCTCTCTCTCCTCCTTCAATCCAGAAAGGCTGAGGATCCTTCTAAGCCCCTCCCTACTGCTTCCTGTGTCTCTCTATATGTCCTCAGTTCTCCAATACCTCTATGGCTAATTTTGGTTAGCTAGTAGCTAGCTCCACCCTCTGATTCAAAGTAAACTTTATTGTCAGTCTTGGGAGTGTCAGAGTGCAATGAAAATATCCCCCCACAGGTAGATGTCAGCCACATGTCCTCAAGAGCAATGCTCAGGGAAAGGGTCTCGGGGAAACGACTTCTTAGCAGGGGAACCGTAGTCCGCAAACTGGAGAAGCAGGGAAATTGGTATAACATTTGGTCTTCCTGTCATGTTACTCTGCTGCTCTCGTAAGGTGTGTCTGAGCCACACTTCAGTCAAGGTATAGTAGAAAAAATAAAGAAAAGAGGGAGGTGTGAGCTTGTGTCCTCAAGGAGTGGTCAGTTGAGAGGACTAGATCCATTCTCCATAAGGCGAGCCCAAGAAGAGGACAGGGGAGCTTAGAGCAGGAAACATCACCAGTCTGCTGGCTGGGCTCTGTGCTTTCCGTGAATATACATTGTGGAGAGGCAGGAAGCTCTCCAGGTGCTCCGTGCTGGTAGCTTGTGTTTCTCCCACTGTCTTACATCAGCGAGTGGCAGCAGCAGGAGGTGCCCTCCAATGTTGCGGTTACTGTGCCAGCCTTGGGTGTCGCTGAATTACTAAGCTGTCTCATTAAATAAAAAACACGGAGCCAAATATAGGGGTGAAAGCCTTAGAGCTCAGGGAAATAGTGAGAGCCACCAACCAACCTTACCCCACCAGCTCTGCAACTTCCAAAATGCCACGACTTCCTGTCTACCCAGGCTTTTATTGCCTTGCTGTTCTGCCCTCTCATTGGCTCTTAGCCCAGCTACCTCACCTCCTTCTCACTGCCTGTCTATACAGACCTCCAGGTCTCTATGGTTGGTACTGGGATTAAAGGTGTGTGCCACCACACTTGGCTCTGTTCCCTAGTATGGCCTTGAACACACAGAGACCCTGCCTGCCAAGTGGTCGGATTAAGGGTGTGTGCTACCACTGCCTGACTTTTGTGTTTACTTAAAATGGCTTGCTATTTCCTTGATCTTCGGACAAACTTTATTTATTAGCATACAAATAAAATATCACCACATTTCAGCACAAATAAAATATCACCACACTTGGGTATCTAAATCCTTAGTCTTTGGTAATGACCAGTGTTCAAGCCTTGCCTCTGCAAAACTGACATCTCTCCGGAGCATCTCTCATGACCATAGCTTGCAGATTCTCCTCTTGACTCCTTGCTACATTTTATCACTTCCCTAAATCCCTCTTCCCCTCTCTGCTTCTAATTCCTTTCTTCTTGCTCTGCTCCAGTGGCTAGTAACTGCTGCCAGAATGATTTGGACGCTTGCCTCTGTCAGGAAAACATTCTGGAGATGAGGCATCAGGAGCTAGGCATTGGGTTAGGCACAGATCAGTTAGGTTCAAGCAGGCTCCTCCCACTGGTTGGCTTCTAGCAGGTGAATGGGAGCCTTGGGTAGGATCAGTAAGTTGTCTAGGGAAGCAGATACACACTGAGACAACCATGTGAGCTTGAGCCCATGGGTGCTGCTGGTGAGTGGATATAAGATGAAGTGCTAAACAATCTTATTAATAAAAAACCCAGAGCCAGATATCGGGGTTAAAACCTGAGAGATCAGAGGAATAGGAAAAGCCACAGCTAACCTCACCTCACCAACTCTGAAGCTTCCAAAGAGACCTTCTTCCTATATACCCATGCCTATATGCCTTTCTGTTCTGCCAACTCATTTCCTCTCTCCAAAGCTACATCACTTCCTCTTCCTGCCCAGCTCTGTCACTTCCTGTCTGTCTGTACAGACTTCCAGACCTTTATGGTTAATGCTAGGATTTAAGGTATGTACCACAACACCTGGCTCTCAGTGTGGCCTTGAATTCACAAAGACCCAGACAGCTCTCTGCCTTCCGAGTGATAGAATTATAGGCGTGTGCTACCATTGCCTGACCTCTATATTTACTGTAGTGGCTGACTTTTTCCTTTGATCCTCAGATAAACTTTATTGGGGGACACAGATAAAATATCACCACAAGTGGATTTGAAGTCTATCTAGGAAACTTTTTTTTTCTGCTATCAGCAGCAGTTGCCAGTGTTTTACACTAGAAATCCAGGACTTGAGGCAAACAGGGCTATTCCAGAGCCCAGTAGTGAGTACCAGAAATTGGGTGCCAACTGCTGGACATCTTTGAGGCCCTAGGACCTCTTGAGCTGTCCAGAAGCAGTGGTGGGAAGCTCAGGTAAACATGTTGGGCTGTTTGGAAGGCCAGTGATCTTGTAGGAAGTAGTGTTAGAAGGTCACCATCTTGGGTTCAGGTGGCACCCATAGGATCTTCTGCTGTCAAGCTCTAGTGAGGCAAGCCGTGAGATCCGGCTACTGCCAGTAATGAACTGGACTGAGCACTTGTGAACTCAAGATCACTTGAGATAAACCTTTTTTGGACCAGATAATGACAACATATGGAAGGTAGCAAGTGTGTATCTCAACCAGTTCATGGAGTAAACTAGGCAGCCTGCTTGTGTACCTGCATAAGGACTATTTTGGGCTATTCACAACAGTTGTTTGGACAGCCTTTGGTGCTGGACCAATCCTAGTCAAGAAGACTTATGTTTTGGATCAGTCAAATGTAGTCAGAAGGTTCTCCGCTCCTGAGTTCCCCTGGTCCTAACAGGCCCTGCGGTCCCGCAGCTGCTTATAAAATAATCACTCAGAGGCTTAACATTATTTACAAACTGTATGGTCTATGGCAGGTCTCTTGCTAGCTAGCTCTTGTGTCTTAACCCATTTCTATTTATCTATAAGTTGCCATGTGGCTGTGGCTTACCGGTCTGTTGGAATGTTGTTCCTTGGGCATAAGGCTGGCATCTTCCCGGCCCCTACCTTTCTCCTTCTTGTCTCTGTACTTGGATTCCCTACCTGGCTATAACCTGACTCACCATAGGCCAGAGCAACTTCTTTTATTAACCAATGGGAACAGCATATATTTGCAGTGTACAGAAAGACATCCCACAACAGTCAAGTTCTTGCTACCAGTCATAGTTGTCTCTCCTCCAAGGGAAGTGCTTCCCCTATGACCAAAGTAAAAATGGCCAATCAAAATGTGTGGCTGCAGAAAGTCTAGTTCAAACTGTTTAGACAGTCCTCCTGGCAGGAACTGTGATATCCAGAGCCAGGGAAGCAAGTGACAGTCTTCCCATTGCTATCTCAAGCTATCTGTTGTATGTTCCAGATTTCTGGTGCTAAGGGCAATATGACTGACGTTAGACTGATAGCCTTTTTATTCAGAATAGCATGGATAACAAGAGAGAGTCCAACCACTGCTGATTAGGAAGTCAAATTACCACATTCTCACTGGTTTTGTTTATTTGCAGGAAAATGAACAGCAGAAAGGAAATTTACAAACTTCATAGAATCCATCATTAACAATGATAATTTAACAAAAAAATTAATTTTAGCAGATCTTAACAACGTTTATAAAAATGCTTATACCTTCCAGTACCCATGGAAAAGAGTATGTCTCTGGGCTAATCTCTGATGGAAACAAAAGATTTTCACAAAGACAGCAAATAAATCTAGAAAGAGATTTAAAGATGGACAGTTGGCCTTAACGTAGTCATAGCAGAAAAAGAAAACATGAGTCCAGAAAGTTGTGACTTTCTTGTAAACCCCATAAACCACTTTGGCAAGAATGCATTTAAACTTAGTCATCTGTTTGCTTATCGTGGTGAATGTGTGCAAACGTACACACACACTCACAGATACACACACATCCCCACTGAAAGTAGAAACCTTTTTCATGCCTGACATCTCCAGTTTCTTTCATCAAGTCCTAATGCTACAAGTGTCAGTCAGTCTGGGATTCATTGCCCATCAATATGTGCCCTCCAGCCTGATCTCTGTACGTCTGCATGGAAGGGATGATGCACAAACTGTATGCATCCTGACCCGTTGCACACAAATACACACTTAATCAACATTTTGCTTGACTTTAGTCTATGTTGAATTTTTTTTTTGCAGCAGCAGCAGCAGCAGATGGATATTAATTCAAGAGCTCAGTTTTGTGTTCAAGTGGTGTCCGTGCTGTGTTCACACACACAGTGCCCAAAGTTCATCTGTGCAGCTGCTTAACTGAAAGCGAAGTGAGCGGCGTTCCAGCCAGGTGCCCAGTGTTCAACAGTTTCACATTTGCACTGACAGGACTCCTTCACAGTTCATGTCGAGAGCTGACAGGCACGTGCATGATGTTTTCAGGGCAAAGAACTAGTCTCTCTCGTTTTCATGTAATTCAGAACCTTCCTTTTGCAGTCAGTGAGAGGCAGTAAGACACTGGACATATAAGGCTGAGAAGTACAAATCCCCACACATGGAGAAAAGATTAATAAAAAGGATACTGGGCATGGAAGCTAGCAGTTTGATGGTACTGGTAATGGGTTCTGGTATGTGTTTTGTTGTTTTTATTTTGTTTTAGTTCTTTACTTTTTAGCTTACTTTATAGTCTTAATGTGGCCAATGTTTGGTCCCATGCATTCTCGGGGCACTGAAAAGAAAGAATGAGAAAGTGAGAAGGAGAGAACACAAGACTGAGAGATTGAAGTTAAAGGAACAACATTCCTCTCCTGCACACTGTCTCCTCCAAGACAAGAATCCACTGGTTTGCACACACACGGATGCATTAACACAAATGTCTATACACAAGTGTGAACTCATAATGAATCCTCAGTATCAGTCTTGCTCTCCCAAATAACTGTTGTGTGAAAATGCCTTTCTCTACATCTCTCAGCCCTTGAACTTGACCCAAGGGGTATTTTGTGATGTGTGATCACCATATATAGCTGATCACATCCACCCTTTCTCGAGGATGTTTGGGGTAGCATTGTATTTGCATGCCTTACCTTTCATGTAGCCCCCAGGAGACTCCTAATACTTCCTTACCTTGACAGGAAGTAGGGATTTGTATTTAACACATATTTGTGCTTTTGAGATGAATGTGGATCATTTAGGCTCTTTGAGCAGTTAATCAATTTAATAACTTTCTGCAAAACTGTCTTTGCTATTAACTTAGTTATTGGAGTGTGTAAACACAGATGTGAAGTTTTATTGTTCAGAGGGAAAACACTTCACATAGAACATGCCAAGTTATTTATAAGTGGAATCTAATGAAAATGTGATTGAAAGGGAAAACCGTGTGATACCTGAAGGGGAACCAACCTACCACAAGCACAAAGCCTCATTAAGTCAAACAGTGAACAGAGAGGAATTTCTCCTGTTTTCCAGTCCACTTCTGTAGTGGTTTGAGTGAGAAGTGTTGCCCATAGGCTCCGGTATTTGACCAGTTGGTTCCTGGTTGATGGTACTGTTTGGGGACGTTTAGGAGGTGTGGTCTTACTGGAGGAATTAGGTCATTGGTTGCTTGGGGCCATGCCTCCTTACCATGATAGACCCCTCTCTCTGGAATCATAATCCCAAATAAGTTGCTTTGGCTGTGGTATTGTATCACAGCAAAGGAAAAGTAAGTCAATACAGTCTCCAAATATTAAAAGTCTCTTTACCTCCAAGGAGTTCCCTCTCCATCTCCTTTAAGGCTACCTGTTATTTATGTCTGAGGAAACAATGTTTATTATGGTAACATCCAACTCTATGCAAATTTCTTTATTAAAAAAAAAAGAAAAGAGGATTAGACCACAGTAAGTTTGTGTGACATGGAATTTATAAGTACTCCCATCTCATAGCTACACTTGGAACTACCCCCACCCCATTTATCTCTCAATGGCTACTTTTGCTATGTGTTTTCTTCAGAGAAAATACCACTGAGTCCTTGAAGGGAGTGCTGACAGTGGGAGTTGAGGACAGGAAGGTGGGAGCAGCCTGATTACCTATAAGACCTCCCAGGTGTCTGTGGGTTGTGGTAAAATAAAGCCACCTAGACATGGATGAGAGAGGAGAGAAGTTAGAGCATATTCATTTAAAATAACAAAGGGAAACAGTCTTCTACAGAGACAAGTTATCTCATAGGTAATCTAGTCCTTGTGTGGTCAGTCCTAAACACATATACATAGGAATACTAATGAAGGAACTCAGCAGGCTGTAGATTTATATATTTATGTGTGTGCATGTAACAATAACTGAAGAATAACAGACCTTGAATTTGAGAGGATGTAAAATGGAAGATAACATGGAAATAAATGGAAGGAAAAATGAGAGGGAGGAAGTGAAATTCTTAAAATATAAAATATTTCTAAGCCAACAGTTACCTTCCATGCTGGGGGATGTCTTTCTATTTGCTGTAGATATGTGTTGCTATGATTGGTTAACAAAGAAGCTGCTCTGGCCTATGGCAAGTCAGAATATAGCCAGGCAGGAAATCCAAGATAGAGGAAGGAGAAAGGCAGAGACAGAAGAGATGCCAGCCTGCCACCCAAGGAACAACATGCCATGGAACATTGGGGAAAATATAGATGATTAGAAATGGCTTCATTTAAGATATAAGAGCTAGCTAGCAAGAAGCTTGCCATAGACCATACAATTTATAAATAATATAAAGCCGCTATGTGTTTACTTGGATCTGAGGGGAACCGTGGGTGAGAGAGATTTATCTGGACTGCAGTGGCCGGGGGGGGGGGGGGGGGGGGGGGGGGGGGGGGGGGTTTCTTACTAGAATTGGTGCCCAACATCTCCTCCAAGAAGACAGGGATTCACTGGCTTTCACACATTATCATGCACCCATGTGCACACACAGGTATGCATATACAGGAGCCAAACATACCTTTAATTGTGCCTGTGCAATATAGGCATACTCAGACTATGCAAGTGTAGACATGCAAAACATATCCAGTCATACATATACAACTGTGTACACACCAATGTGCACACACACACACACAACACACACACACACACACACCCTTTCAAGGTGCCCTTGGGTTTATCATGCATTTGTGAGCCTCTATCGATGACATTCTATATTTCAAGGACTTCTGTCCCAAGCCTTCTGACTTCTTTTCTACATCTGCTTTGCACACCAGGCCCAGGAGATCTTCTGCAGTGCTCCTAGAGAGATGCAGGTCATCACTCTGATTGTCACTGCTCCCCAGGGCACTGTGGTTGCTGCTCTGCTGGCTGCTAGTCTCGTAGGCTGGTCTCCAAACAGTGTCCCATGGGTGTCAGTCTCAAGCCCCCAGAGAACTGTACCTGCCAGGTGATCTGTGACCCAGAAGGAATGGCTTGCTGCCCGGCAAAATGGTTTATATAGAAATCCCTGAAGAGTATGGCAAAGACCCGAGACATGAAGAAAACAAAGATTTCCACCTCTACCTCTTCCCCTGAGGTGAAATACAGTCTTCTCCTTGCTGGGCTGGGCAGACTATTTTCGAGTCCTTCAAATCCCTACCCAGCACCTCTAGGACTTCATTCTGTTCCTGGTATCTAGTAGCTGGCCTGTTTGGATCAGTTTCTTTCCTAAGAGCTTTCCTGCCCCATCATCAGTCAAGACTCTCCCAGTCAATTTGACCAAAACAGATGGGTCCCAATTCTCCAAATTGCTTTTGTGCCCAGAACCTCCTGGGTCAATACACCACAGTTTGGGGATCAATTATGTGAAATGTGTGGAAGCAAAGTGCTTTTAATTGTTGTTTTTTCTCATATTTTAGAATGCATTATGCAACACATATTATGAATTATCTTTGAAATGGGACACAATCTAAGCATGGAATTCATTTCCATTTCATACCTGCCTCATACACATTGTCTGAAAATAATCATGTGTCTTTTAATAATTTTGTGCGTGAAGCAAACGTTACACAAGGGTAAGGGAATGGGATGACTCTCGTGTTCTCTTGGTGACACTGGATAAACCGAGTGGCACACCTGCATTTTTATTACAACTTGTCACATAAAGTAGGGTGTGTTATTTTCCACCCGGGCCTCAGGCTATCCCTCAAAACCTTCCTATTTAGAAACATTTGGGGTTTGAGGTTGTCGGATTAGGAATGCTTAACCTGTAGTTCATTCTGTCAGCCCCGTGCTTCCACACTGCCCGGAGAGACAGGTCCTGTCTCATTTCCTCAGTGGACAGAGGCATTCTGACTCAAGAAGTCACCAGGTTTTGTCACTACAAGTGCATCCATTTGTTTGGCTGTCTACAGATTTAGGCCAGGTCTCCAATGTTTACTAGGAAGTTGCAGGACAGAGAGTTTGCCACACTGAGTCCCTGGTTTAAAAAAAAAAAAAAAAAAAAAAAAGGAAAGGAAGGGCTGGTTGCTACTAACCCCATCCTTCAGTCCAGGTAAGGTCCATCTCTGCCCCACATCCTGTACTGATGGGACATGAGCACAACATATTCTCATAGACATCATGATGCTGAAATTCCATAATATGTGACATACACAGTTCTCATGCTTTTATTATGGAAAGTTTAAAAATGAGGGACACTGAGGGTGAGGGTAGCTGAGGGACCCGGGAGATATGGCTTCTAATGTAGGGACTAAGCTCCACTTGGGTCTTGAGGTGCTGGGCAGTGAGCACCACACAGTTCCTGAAATATTTGACTTGGGGTGCCAGAGGGAGGAAGATATGGTCTCTGACCCAAGGAGCGCCACCCTTAGATAAATCTGGTGGAGACTCTACTCCAGTTTTCCCTTAAGCTGGCTGACTACATCTCAAAGTGGTCCGCTCATAGCCACTACTGTGGCCTCCTGCTAGCTTACTGAGAAAAGCTGAGTCCTGTTACAGGCTTGTCTGTGTTTGCTGGCTGCCTACAGAAGGATAGGGTCTCAGCCAATCAACAGTAAATAATTTCTTATAATGTTTTAATTATTAACTTGAAAATCCACTTCAAAAAAAAATTTTACATGTTAAGGCCATATGCCCAATTTTCTTTGCTAGCTGCAAAGACTCAGTAAATACTCCAAGAAAGTTCTCAAAAAGCAGAGCTGCTAGATCATTATTCAAAGAAAATAAAAAGCATATCACTGCTACTATCTCCAGGTTGGGAGGAAGAGACATTTTTAAAAATTAATGTCATATGTCCCAAACTAAAAGTGTCTTCTTCTTTATGAAAAAAAAAAATCACTTTCAGAGTACAAATCAATTCTCCAAGAAAAATATGTACATTTTTAAGATGTTAGACACTCTCCAGAATGCTATGAATTAGCCATGTTCTCAGATCTGAGACCTTGTGATAGGAATAGAGGCTAGCATATAGTTTTAAAGAACATATTTACTATAAGAGACTATCCCTTTATGAAAGAATTTAAATTGCATGTGTTGTAGATGCCAACATTATATATGGTTAAATCTGTACACTTAAAGGATGATCCATATTGTAAATAGTAGCCTTGTTTTGGAAAACATAATCAATTCCCATTTTATCTTTAAGAATAAATGTCCACATCTCTTATCTTAAAAATATCCCCACATTAAAAAGATGTAGCATCTGAAAACTAATGTAATAAAGCTATGAGAAATTATCCAGTTATTTCTATACATGCCATCTTTATAATTAATAACTATAAAGTATGAGTTCTTATCTCAGTTAATGTTAAATAAGTATTATCCAGTTATCAAAGCTTTGTACTGTACAAAACATTGTCAAGACATGGAGTTTTCTCACAAAGTCAAGAATTCATCATGTTTTGTCTTTCTTATACAATAAATAGGTAACAACTATTATCTTCCAGCTTTAAGTGATTAAATGCTGTGGTCCTTCTTAGCCCAGTTCAATTTAACACCAACATTTAACGTGTTTTAAGTCATAATTTGAATATATTCTTCCTGAAAGAGGGAGGTGGTGTGAGTTTCTGTCCTCACAAACATGCCAGGCTTCCCAGCTGTACTGGCTTCTGTTTCATTAGGACTCTGTCCCCTATGAGGCATTGCTAATGACATTCCTGTGATTGAGATTGATAGAACAAATTCCATGTGGGGTAAATTGCAGATACTTGATTTCATCTCTCTCATAAACATAAATACACAACTTCCTTAAGGGCAGAGGAAATGGCATATCATCAATGAACCATCCTTGGACTAATCTGGTGGAGATTCTACTTCCATTTTCCCTTAGGCTGTCTGTCTACATCTCAACATAGTCCTCAGCTAATATCCACTACCGTGTCCTCCCTGTAGCTTGCTGAAGCAGGCTTAGCCTCTCATAGGCATATCTGTATTCTGGGCTGCTCATCTATCCACCTGTGATTCCATGGTAAGACTTCCCTTGCTTTGTGAGTTGTTATGGTAGCTAACACTTCTGTAAGTGCCTTAACTCTACAGCAGGAGTGGAAACAGGCATCTATAGATCCTATTTCTTGCTCTAACAATATCAGCCAGCTTGAATACTGAGCCAACTCCTGGTCTTCTTCCTTCTATACTTCTGCTTCTTTATTTCATCACCACCAGCCCCACCAAGCCACTAGATGCCAGGGATCAGCAAGTGCCACCTGTCCATTTGTCTTACATAAAAAACTCAGTGCAGTTTTTAAATTCATGGTTTATGAGTCCCTGTCATAGAATCCATAGTATTTTTCATCTGATTAGCTGATTTTAGTCACCAATATCCATAACCTACCTGGAAAAATAATTGGTCCCACTCTCTAATTACTATAAAAAAGAAGCACTCTGCATCATGAATCATAGAAGTTATGTTGGCAAGTTATTTTCCAGAATTTAAATTAATGATATAAATGTTTCTATCTAATATTATTTCTTCATGTTATGAAAATATTATATCTAATGAGCTCTTCATAGACTGAAGACATGATAGTTTTCAAAAGTCTCACTTTCCCTAAATATTTGTAGTTTTCATAAAATGACATATAAAACATATTCTTACATTTTTGGTTGTGAGCCTAGCCTTTAACAGCTGAGTCATGTCTCCCACCCATAAAAATGTTCTCAATAATTTGTAATGCTTGTGTTTTGAACAATTTATATACGTATATTGCTGACTTCATTTTTGTTAAATGAACTTAGTAGTTTCAAGTAAGTAATGAATACATCTTTTAGGACACCAAGAATTGATTTTTTTTATTTTTAAGGTGCTTTGTTGTTATTGTTGTTCTTTTAGGATAATGGGAGTCCCAACTCTACTGATTGTTAGAAGCTGTAGTATTATAAATGATGGGTTTGTCAGAAACTGAACAACAGTGTCTTGAGATTTATGACTAAGCTCATTTCCTTAGCTGGGGACCTGGAGAAAATGCTCCAGAATTCCCTTGTGAATGTGTGTCCAATGTCTACATCTCACTTCCTTATTGGAAATTTAACTGAGCTTTCATAGTCCTGAATGAATACCAAAGTACATTGGAATTTGTTGTGGTTAGTTGAGAGACCTAATCCTCACCCACCTTAGCAGGTGTTTCTGTACTCTGTTTATAACATTCGCAATCACAGGGTTACATGCCTGGATTTTATTCTCTCCATCCTGAGAGGGGTTGATATTAATGTTATTCCATTTACTTTTATTAGGATTATAAGAAGTTATATGAAAACTGGTTCAGCAAATCCTACTGACTTGCTCTTCTAGATCCTCTCTGATCTGTCATTTGTTCTCAAATCTGTGGATGATGGAGACAAGCAGATGGCTGTTGAGTAGGGTAATGACATGAATCCCTCCTGTACGGGAGCAACATTAATCTGACAGCAGTGGCATGATGGATTGGAATTGTCTGCCAGTAGATAAGCAGAGGTGGTGGGAACAATTAAGTTATTATGATTTTTAAAGCTAGCGATCATGACAAAGGAGTCCATTTAAGTTCACTCTAGATCTTGGTTTCTACTATTTCAAGTTAGGATGAGGAAACTGTTCTTCACAAGATAGGGTGACTTGAAGAGAGAAGTAGAAGCATTAAGATCTATGGGAAAGAGCTCAATGTATGTCCTCCTCCTTTCAACCATGGCAACGATACCCTCCTCAACCTGCAAACACAAGCTAAGCCATATGCTTACAATAACAAGTGGCTGAAAGCTTCACACCCTTAGACGCTGGTGACAGAGTAAAGTTCATTATTGAATTAATCAATGGTTAATGCCCATTGACAGCAATATTGGGCAGTGGCTCTTTATTTCCAGGGCCTCTGTATAGATAGTGTTTATAGTGTGGCCTTGTTCTGACCAGGACACCCAAAAGAAGAATGTTCGGTAGGAAATAGCAAAGACTGCCCACTGGATTTTTTAAGTAGAATTAATTGTAGAAAACAAATGAATGAAATAACACTGTGAAGAATCTAGCACAGGCATCAATAGACAACAGTCCCCCAAAAGGGAGGAGAAAAACTGATGCTTTTGCACATCAGTATTCATTCTGATACTTTCTGAATTCTTCTGATTAATGTTTATTTACTCCCAATGCAGTCAACTAGGAAGGGGTGTTCCAAAAAGCAACCTGAAGGTGGCTGAAACAGAACCCTTGTGGTAAGGAGACACCACCCGTGCTGAGAACTCCCAGTATGAAATAGTTGCTTGGTCCAGTTAGAGAAGACCTTACACCAAACATTGTTGGGTGGAATTGTCACAATGTTGTTGGGACACATTAGCAACTTATTACTATTAAAAATAGCTGTCGGGCTGGAGAGATGGCTCAGAGATTTAAGAGCACTGGCTGTTCTTCCAGAGAACCTTCCAGAGGTCCTGAGTTCAATTCCCAGCAACCACATGGTGGCTCACAGCCATCTGTAATGAGATCTGGCGCCCTGTCCTGGCATGCAGGCAGAACACTGTATACCTAGTAAATAAATAAATAAATCTTTTAAAAAAAAATAGCTATCATCCTTACCCAGTCATTGACGTTTTTGGAGCTCATACTCAGTAGATACTCAGAACAGTTTTCAATGAAGTTGGGTTAAACATAAAACATATTTAAAATCTTATTGATATGATATGAACTGATGTTAGAAAAAAAAGAAAAATCATAGTTCAAATGTCCATCAATATGTGATTGGATTAAAATGGACCCTAGCAGTCAGGAGCAGGGACATGTAGATCTCCAAGTTCACAGCCAGCCTGCTCTCTGTAGCCAATTCCAGGCCCACCAAGGATATGTAGTAAGACCCTGTTCTCTCTCTCTCTCTCTCTCTGTTCTCTCTCTCTGTCTCTCTCTCTCTCTCTTCTCTCTTTCTCTTCTCTTCTCTCTCTCTCTCTCTCTCTCTCTGTCTCTTTCTCAATCAATCAATAAAATTGTCCATGCAATAGACTATTTCTAAGCATTGCAATTAACACACATGACTACATGTTTGTTGATATCAAAATACGTCAGTGCTATGTGCTGAATGTAAAAAAATGTGTTGATTTCAATAAAATGACTTGTGAGTGTTTGCTGAGCAGAGAGAGACCACAGGAACCTGTCCTAGTAACTCTCAATGTCGATGGCTGGATGGCTTTTTCAGATTACCTCTTTTTTCCTTGACTGAAGGTGGTTTTTTTTGTTTTGTTTTGTTTTTTTTTTTTTTTTTTTTTTTTTTTTTTTTGGTTTGGTTTTTCGAGACAGGGTTTCTCTGTGTAGCTTTGCGCCTTTCCTGGAACTCACTCTGTAGCCCAGGCTGGCCTCGAACTCACAGAGATCCACCTGCCTCTGCCTCCCAAGTGCTAGAATTAAAGGCATGGCCACCACCGCCCAGCTTGACTGAAGATTTTAAACCTGCCATGTATTGAACTTAAAGTTAGAAGGGGAAAGTAACAACTCATTATCTTAGAAAGCTTCAAACATATACCAAAGCATGCACTTTTTGTGAACTTGAAATTGCATAATGACTAATTACAGTGTAAATTGAAATTATTATACAGTCTATGTCTCCATATAGGAAAAATCAGGAGTGCCCAAAATAGAAGCATTGTAAAAACTTGGTGGAAAGAGACAAAGCATGGAACCTCTACATTTTAGCATAATGGCTCCGTAAACGCTGCTTTTGATTCCCGGGAAACAATACCGTTTCCACTCACCTGAGGGTTAGTCAACAGATAAATGCATTACATGTGTTCCGCATATTCAACAATATCTCTGGAAGTCATTTTATCAATTTTGTGATTTACCTGGAGGAGTAATGCTGAATGTCACACGGCATTTAAATAAGCAAGATTGTCACTTTCCCTAAATTGTTTTCTGAAAATCCTATTACACTTTACATTCCAATCATAATAGCGGCCCCATCATTCTGCATCCTTTGCCACGCTCCGTTTATGCTATTGCTTTGATTCAGAAAAAGCCTAAAATAAGCGATTTTATCCGGCCTGTCATTTGTTCTGCTTAGAATCCCTGAGCACCTGACGTAATGATCAACCTTCTAACTCGCATCTCTTTGTCCTCAATCAACCCACTGATGGGCCTAAACCAGATGCTCTGCAATGAAAATTGCAACTCGGTTTTCGGTGGGAGTGGTTTGGGGGGTGTGCATAATAAAGGGAAGCTTACAGGCTGAGGAGATGGCTCAGTCAGGAAGATGCCTGCCTCGCAAGCATGAGGAGCAGAGTTTGGACCCCTAGAACCCATACGAAAAGCCAGGCACCAGGGTAGGTGCCTGAAATTCTAGTGTGTGGGGAAAGCAGAGTCAGGCAGATCTCAGAGCTACTCAGCCAGCCAGCCTTGCCAATCCCGTGAGCTGCAACTTCAGGAAGAGTCCCCGCCTAAAAAAAATAAAGGTAGCACGCCTCCAGAGAGACAGTGGTGTCTGCCTCTGGCCTCCACGTGCTGGAGCAGCCACACACACCAGGCGCATACACACCGAGTGCACACATCACAATGCAAACAAAACAGCACACCGATACCAAACACACACATACATTCACACAACACACACACATATACACACATACCATACCACACACACATATCAATACCACACACACATATACATTCACACCATACACACATTCAGACACATCACACACACACATACCAACACCACACACACATACACTCACACATACTAATACCACACACATACATACACATACACACCAATACCACACACACATATCACACACGCATACACTCACACACATATATACACCAACAGCATACACACACACACACAAACATACCAACACCACACACATACACACCATATACACATACACTCACATACACAGATACACACCAATCCCCCCCCACACACACACATTACAAGGAGACCTATACTTTCAGATTGCCTTTATATTTTAAAAAAGTCTGAGCAGTTGTAAGTTAACAGAAGTGTCAGCTGAGATCTCAGACCCATACCCCTGCAAAGCTAACAAGTTGTCAAGCTAAAACTTCTATAATGTCTTTCTTCTGAAGCCAAACTGCCTTCACCATTAGCCTTTTAAATGGCGTCTTGCTAAGGACCAGCCCTGGGCTGCTGTCGCTTCATCTGAACTCTATTTCTGTGATTTCATTCCACCCCGTGCTCTAAATACCACTTAAATGCTGAGGCCTCCGTGTTTCTATCTTTAGCGATGTGCTGCTGACTGGCCCAGCAGCTGCCTCCTGCTATCACTCCTGAATAGCTAACTGGCATCTTAAATTGAAGGCATCCCAACCTGGAACCCACAGTTTCCTGCCAGGTCTTTTTCTTCCTGTCTTCCAAGCCCAAGTGTCTGACTTCCCTCCGCCTCACACCTTTAGTCTAGCCAGACATTCGGACTTCACAATGTGACCTACTACAACTTGGTTTCCTTCCTTGTGATCTTTTTTTTTTTTTTTTTTTTTTTTTTTTTTTTTTTTTGGTTTTTCGAGATAGGGTTTCTCTGTGTAGTTTTGGTGCCTGTCCTGGATCTCGCTCTGTAGACCAGGCTGGCCTTGAACTCACAGAGATTCACCTGCCTCTGCCTCCTGAGTGCTGGGATTAGAAGTGCGCACCCTGCCTGGCATTTTAAATAAACGAAACCAGACATTAATCTGGATAACCTTCTGCTTGACCACCCTTTACTGCACTTCCAGCACACACCTTTAGGGGATGTGCCTCTCCTCCTGTAGAGAGAAAAGTGGGGGGGGGGGGGAGGCAAATAAGCTTGAATTGGCCAGAAAATCCAGTGAAGGGATCTTCTTCCAGGAATATGATCTGGGCTGATTTAGGGCTGGTCAGACAGTTTGTGTGTGCTGAATCAGAGACAGAGTGCTTGCAGAGCCTGGGAAGACAGGGGCCCATAGAAAGATGAGGCCATCACTAGAAAGGCTCTCAGCTCCAAGTGTCTAACTAAGGAGTTGGCACAGCATCCCTGCTGTCCCCCTCCATCTCCTCTGAATTTCCTCAGATCCTTCTATTGGCTCTGAACCCCACTGCACTCGGGAAGGCCATAAGTTCTGTGGAGTTCCACATTGGACATAATGACATCCTTTTTAAAAAATCCTTTAACCATTGCGTAGAACGGATTGTGATTATGTACAGCACTCACTAGCCTCTCCTTCCCCTCCCTGACTAACTCTTGCTAACTCCCCTCCTACCAACTAGCTCCTGTCCTAAGACCACATCCATTTTTGTGTGCAAATCTTGCCTCTAGAAGATTGTAGACAGCATTAGGCATCAGAGTGCCATACAGTGAAAGCACAGTGCCTTGGATGGTTATTTTCCTGCCAATCTAGACAGACAGCAAATCACAAAAGCACAGGAATTTGCCTGGGGTCTACACATAATATCTGTGCATGTTCTCAACGTGGAGTGGCATCCTTCTTGATGGTCTCACAGCATGTGGAAGCATCGAATGGAGAGCACTTCACGCCTCTTCCTCTATAGACCTTACTGTGAACTCCTGAGTCAGATGGTATTTCTATCGGGGTGACTCTTAGAGTCTGTTTTGACATCGTGATCTTGGGACTCTAAAGTAGCATCACTGCCCTGTGTCTTCCACTTACTACCCGTTTACCACGTCACCCCGTTACTCCTCCCCAGCACTGCTTCCGCCTTTAAATATGTAAAAGTACAATATAATTTGTCCTCCTGGAGGAGCCTCTCTACCCAGGAAGATCCTAAGGCTTGATCCTCCCTCTTTCCTCCTCTATTCCTTGTCCCCCAGCTCCAGAAAGCAGCTGCACAAAGATGGCAGAATGTTTGTAAAATGGATCGCCTACCAGTTTTCCCTCTCTAGAGCAGTTCTCAACCTTAGGAGGCTCTCAGCCTGCCTAACGCTGTGACCCTTTAACACAGTTCCTCATGTTATGGTGACCCCCCAGCCATAAAATTATTGTCATTGCTACTTCATAACTAATTTTGCTACTGTTATGAATCGTAATATAAACATTTGATATTCAGGATAACTGATCTGCAACCCCTGTAAATAGGCCACATCACCCCAAGGGGATCTGGACCCACATGTTTCGAACAAACCACTCTAGAGCTGCAGACAGTTTAGTTGAAGAATGTCCTCTTTACTGAGTACATGGATAATAAAGCTGATCCACAAGGACATGATGAAGTTAAGTGGCGGACGATGCTGAGGTACAAAGATCTCCCTCGTCACATCCTTTAATCTTCCCCTCATTTTTCTCTACTCAAGAGGAAGAGTTACATGGAATCTCATGTCAATGAACTCCATTCTATTTTTCAAAACTAGGATAATGAGAAACCCCAATGGTTCTTCTTTTTTAACAATTCTTTAAATCATGGTGGCGTTCTGGACTGAAGAAATGGCTCAGCAACTCAGATCGCCTGCTGCTCTTACAGAAGACCCAGGTTCAGTTCCAGCATCCGCATAACAGCCTAACTGTCTGTCACTCCAGTCCTAGGGGATTCAATGCCCTTCTCTAGCCCTGTGAGCACTAAGCTCCCAAATGGTGCACATAGATACATATAGATACATGCAGACAAAGCACTCGTACACATACAATAAAAATAAATTTAAGTAACGGTGGTATCCACTCAGTCCGCAGGCCATTTCCATTAGAGATGGAAATTAAGTGGGTCTGTTCTGAACTTCCTCATGATGGAGAGGTTAACTACTGTTCTAGTATATAATTGTAATTGCCCAAATGATAGGTATCTTTTGGATAGTTGAGAGATATACTTCTTGATTCAACATTTTAGTTGACATCTACCATGCAATTAAACCTTCAGACACTACAACTCTTACCCATTCATAACTGCAAGCCTCTGCTCTGTCTTTTTTTTTCACCTGAATGTCTCTGTCCTCTCCTGGGTAATTCTGTAATCAAGGGTCATCTCATGGTCCACCCTTGCCATTGAACCTTATATTTTTATTTCCTTCCATGGACATGTTTCTTACCTGTATATTCCTGTCATGCTTTCTCTGATGGCTCTTGAATTTTATGTAAGACCCTTTAAAGTCAGTTTCAAGTTGTCACTGAGCACATGCACATGCTTTATTTTTTATCTCCATACATGGCCTCTGCTTCATTGACTGTATGTTCTTCAGAGTGACTAACAGACTAACAATGTTAGTTAGTAGATATTCATAAATTATCCGCTGAAAAATAAAAACCGTTAAACATGGCACAAAGAACAGAACTGTCCCCAAGTGTCTGGTGAGGCAGTAGATTGGCTTATGGAAACGGAGTGGGAAAAGCACTTCCGAGAAATCTCCAGTTGTTAAGTGAAACTGAGAAACATAGATTTGATGGTGATCAGCAGTGATGATAGCTGTCTTAATGGTTGTAACCACTGCTGTCAGACATTTCCCATGAAGTCACCTCTAAGAGTATCTCGAAGGGGCAATAGAGTTTGGAGAATTGGAGCCAGCATTTATATTTGAGCTCTCTAATTTGTAACTTCTCCTTGAGAAATTTTTCTAAATTCTTTAATCGCTGGGCATAAATATGCAGATGACACCCCCAGCTACACTTCTTTCCTAGGTTATAGTCAGAGTTATGAAATGTTGCAGGTTTACAATAGAGCATAGTGTCTTATACTTCTTATTTAACTGAAAACAGGGATGATTTTGACATAATTATGATGATGGGGATTTAGTGTGAGGTTACTTCCCATTCCATCTTGTTTTTGTTCAGCATTCCACCATGGAAGACTATGATTGTGTTGCTGTAGCTTTGGTTTTGATTTTTTTTTTTTTACAGTAGAGATAATAGAAGTAAATGTTTGCAAAAAAAAAGTTATTAGCAGAAGAAATTTCACAGCTCCAAATGTTCATTATTTCTTCTTGAAATTCCTCAAACTATGTGACCTAAGACTAAAAACAGAAAGTGGAGAAAAGAGGAGAATGGTGCAGCCTCCTGAGTTCATGCATTCTGCTCCAAAAGATGGCAGACCACATCACCTCTTTAACTCAAGTTTCAAATCCATGCACCTGACATTTGTCTGATTACTCATGTGCATCCTATCACATCTGGCCTTCTTTCTCACCTACAAGTGGAATGACTTTGGACAGGGGACTCAACTTCTCTTCCTCTGAATTTTCTTACCTGTCAAAGGCAATTGGTGGAAGCTTTCATGAGTCAGTGTATAGGAGGTACTTGGCCAAGACCCTAGAGAATAATAAGAACTCAAAATGTGAGATTGTTTGATCATTTTAACAATCCTTTTTCTTTATTTTCCTTTTTACTGCAAATAGCTTTTTTTCTCATCTAATATATCCTGATTATGGTTTTCTTTTTTCTCTCTTACTCTTCCCAGTTCCTTTCCACTCCTCTCCTGTCTGGAATCAGCCCCCTTCCTTCTGTATCTCATTAGAATATGAACAGGTTTTTAAGGGATGATAATAATAAAATATAATAAGATAAAACAAAAACTAATACATCATTGACTTAACAGCTAATTAATATACACATTTAAACAAGTACATATTATATTTCTCTTTCTGGGTCTGGGTTACCTCACTTGGGATGATTATTTTGTAGTTCTCTCCATTTGCCTGTAAATTTCATGATTTTTTTTTTTAACATCTGAGTAATTGTCTATTGTGTAAATGTACCACATTTTCTTTATCCATTCATATGTTGAGGGCTACCTAGGTTGTTTCCAGTTTCTGGATATTATAAACAGAGTAGCAATGAATATGGTTGAACAAGGACTCTGGTAGGATGAAGCATCTTTTGCATATATGACCAAGTGTGGTTTAGATGGATCTTGTGGTAGATCAACTCCCATCTTCCTGAGAAACAGCCACATTGATTTCCATAGTGGCTATACGAGTTTGCACTCTCACCAGCAGTGGATGAGTGTTCCCCCTTAATTCACATCCTTGCCAGCATGAGTTGTCATTTGTTTGATTTATCTTAGCCATTCTGACAGGTGGAAGATGAAATCTCAAAGTAACTTGGATTTGCATTTTGCTGATGACCAAGGGTATTAAACATTTTTTAAGTGTCTCTCAGCCATTTGAGTATCATCTTTGAGGAATTCTCTGTTTAGATCTATACCCCATTTTTTAATTAAGTTATTTTTTCTTGATATCTGGTTTTTTATATTCTTTATACATCTTGGATATTAACTCTCTATCAAATGTGTAGGTACTGAAAGTCTTTTACCATTCTGTAGACTGCCACATTATCTGAATGACAGTATCATTTGCTATACAGAAGCTTTTCAGTTTCATGAGGTCCCACTTATTGTTTATCTTAGTGCCTATACTAATTGTGTTCTGTTCAGGAAGTCTTCTCCTGTGCCAATAAGTTCAAGGCTAATCCTCACTTTCTCTTCTATCATATTCAGTGTATCTGGTTTTATGATGAGGTCTTTGATACATTTTGAGTTGAAATTTGTACAGAGTGCTAAGTATGGATCTATTTGGATTTCTTTACATATAGCCATCCAATTTGACCAGTTCCATTTGTTGAAGATGCTGTCTTTTTTTCTATGTATATTTCTGGCTTCTTTATCAAAAATCAGGTGTCCCCAGGTGTGAATTTATGTTTTGATCTTCAATGATTTTTCAATGTGTTCTTATTTTGGATACCTTAAGCAGCCATCTGTGTGATAATTTACACATTAGGATTTGTGTGGTCCAATAACTTTCTTGTGAATACCTATTGCAGACCCACCAGAGGCTATTTCTTAATTGCTTGTGAGAACTGAAATATCAACTTCAGTCTTTGATAGTCTTTTTATTCTGCCACATAATGTCATAAATACTTCCTTGTTTGAAGTCATAGGAACAAGGGTATTCCTAAAAATGGACCCGATTGTTGTTCCCAGTTGCCCTCTTCCAAGAGTGCATTAGTTCATTTTTCAATACCCTAACCATGTAGCACCAGAATCTACATAACTTTATCATGAAAAATGCATATTTAGTTCGTAGTTGTGAAGACTAAAAGTAAAAAAGAAATCTGACATCCCCATTTATCTAGCCGGGGCATAGCCATCATCATAGTGAGATTTCATACAGAAACAAGACTTTACAGGGCAATTCAGGAAGCCAGAAAGGCCAAGTCCCAGGATACCTCCTAGGCCATCCTGACATTGATCAAAGCACTTCCTACAGATTCCACCTTTTAAAATGCTGACCTCCACACTGAAGCCCAAACCTTTGCAAGTGAACCACTGGGAAACAAAGCAAGTCCAAACCACAGCACTGGGATGCTGAGCTATGAAATGTTCAAAATCTGATGCCTGTACCAACAGTGCAAGAATAGACTGCAGTTCTATACATGGTATATCACAGAACAGGCACCCCCCCCAAGACGGCTGCATCCTATTTGTATAAACGTTACATAGCTTTGCTCTAGTTTCTTCTCACTGGGCCCAGAAGTCCTGAGTAGCTGTGAGAGGTACTGCCAACCTGTGGAGGCTGTGTCGGCCCTGGGGTGCACCACTAATGGAGCTGCAGATACCTTACCCATCACTCTGCACCCAAATACGATCTCTATAGTTAAAGGATCCCCCTGTGCATTCAAGAACACACACACTCCATGTTAGCCAAAGCTAAGAGTCCGCACATTCTCAGCCATTCATGTGATTTGCCAAATGTCCCAAATAAGCAAAACAGTATAAACAACTCAGTTTATTAGACTTATGGTCATGATGCTGATAGTCTTAATCATGAAGAAATTATATCAAAGAAAGTTGTATGGGGTCTTAATCGGGTTCTTGGAGGCGGAGGCGATAACGGAGTGAATAAGAGTGCTCGCTGTGCAAGCAGGAGGACATGAGTTCGAATCTCCGGCACCTACGTAAGAGGCTGAACACAGCTACACGTGCCTGTAACCCAACATTGGGACAGGGGAGACAAGTGGCTCCTGAGAGCTTGCTGGCCAGCTAGCCTAGTCAGACTAGTGAGTTTCTAGTTCAGATAGAGACCATATCTTAAGGCAAGATGGGTGGGAAGAAAAAAGAAAGACATCCAATGTTCTGTTCTGACCTCCAGTCCACATGCACAGTTATGCACATCCACACACTCACATGTGTGCACCACACAAACATTCACCATGTATAACACACACACACACACACACACACACACACACACACACACGTTGGCCTCATTGTTGCATGATTAAAGGTGGATATTGTTCTGGGATGGGGCAGAGTTTCTGTCGGTGGCACAATACAGGGAAGGTGTTAATAACACAAACTCTAGCTCTTGAGCAGCCAGTTTTCAAAGCATCTTCTTCTGACCTCTCCAGGCAGCAGACACACACATGGGGCACATACATATATATATATATATACAGATAAACATAAAAAATTCAAAAAAGTAAATCTTTTTTTTTAAATGAAGATAGATTTCTAAATGATTAATCAAAAATTTAGATGCATTTAGGTTTCTTCCCTATATTAACCTTTCAAGCTTAGCCCCAACTTTCAGCCAATGTAGTTGGTGCAGAAATTTGAGCATGAGTTCATTGTTGGAATCAGTTCTGGCTTTAGAGCAGGAGATGTTCATTTGGATGGCTGCATCTTTGCATAAAGTTGTTTTAGAATCTTAGCAATTAGAATGCCTCATGGGAACCAGGTAGATTTTGTCCTCTCAGACCAGAATGTGACTGCTGTATGCCAACAGAGGTCAGAATCATTCTTCATCCATTCTGCAGTGAAATTCAGTGATGGATGGACATGCAGACTGACTGACTGACTGACTGGCTGGCTGGCTGGCTGGCTGGCTGGCTGGCTGACTGACTGACTGACTGATTTTATTTGAAACAAGCAAAAGCTAACTTAGTTGAATCTCAGCCTCTGTCTGTCTGTGGTTACTTAAAACGATCCGGTGTTTGGATCAGAAACCATATACGGCAGGTGTAGGATGAGGGTGTGTGGTGATGCTGGTGATGGTCCTGTCTGGCTTCCTCTTCACGCCCACGTGAGCCACTCCCCACAGCCTCCTCCTCTCATAACTAGCTCTAAATGCTTCCATGAGCTGAAATTCCAAGAGGCTCAACCTTCACTCCACCCCACTGCAGAGAGCAAGGAGGTTTAAT